>NC_056745.1:995183875-995483875 GCF_019279795.1 Protopterus annectens | reverse complement strand
AATAATAATAATAATAATAATAATGAATTGGGTTTAGGTTAGTTGGTGAGCGGTGGTGGTCAAGGTGAGTTGCAGAGCTGGCTTGTGTCATGTCCCTGGTGGTCTTTGTGGTGTGTGGACAGTAGGCTGGCAGCACTGCATTTCGCGGGCTTCCTGCTGCCTGCGAATGATTGTGCACATGCGCAGTAATGCCGGTGGCATTTGTATGGTAAAAAAAAAAAAAGAAGAAAAAAAAAGAAAAGAAAAGTTTTAAAGAGAAATAAAGTATATCGGAATGAACAAGAAGCCTAATTCAAGGCTAAAGTTAGGTTGGGCTTCTGCTTTTGGCTCAAAGGCCAGGTAGGTTGTACATGGGAACACAGTAAATTAAAAAAAAAAAAAGAAGACAACGCATTCTAATGGGCAAAGGTAACAAGTGGAATATATATAAAAAAAACGTTTGTATTATTGTTGGGGGGGGGGGCTAGAAAGGTCATTAGAGGTAGGCATGCCTGGTATGTTGCTGTGATTGTAGTGCTCGGAGTCCTGGGGCCAAGTCTTGGTGGGGAAAAATTTATGGAACTTCTACCTTGTCTCGGGGCATGGGCTGGGTCTGGGAGATAGGTGGCAGTACTGGGTGCAGGGAGCTGTTACCCTATGTCATGAAAGGCTGGCATGGGATTACCAGGTGTTTTAAATTGTTTTTTTTTGTTTTTTTCATGTACTGACAGTGACTTTTTGTATTTCAGGTAGTAGATTGAAAATCATGGCAGAGGCATGGGCACTGAGGCAGAAATGGGCGAGTACCATGGCACAAGCAGAAGACTTGTTTCGTGAGATGATGAATGAAGTTGCGACGACTAGCACACAGGGTCCTAAGAAACTCAGAAGAGGAAGCAGACGGGAAAACGTACATGAGCATCCAGAGCCAAGAGACCAGGACAGATGGTGACAGTGGAGGAGAGGTCACCTGAGATTGAAACACCAATGGCACCACCTTCAGCTCCAACAGGTAATGATTTATTAGGCTCTGCTGAGGGGATGCTGAAGTTCAGGGAGTGGGAAGTGAGTGTTTGGGGTTGAGTGTGGGGATGCAAGGCATGGTTTACGGAAGGCCCAGGCTCTTGCGAAGTGTAGGTGGAGGCTCTCCCATTGGTGCAGGTCTGCAGGAATTATTGGGTCATGTATTGAGTTTTGAAAGTACCCATTCATTGTTGGAGGAGGGCATGGACACTTGTTTAGATGAGGTAGAGTCAGACTTTGGGACATGGCCGGGAGATTGGTTGGTGACACAGGCTTTATGGCAGGAGGGTGCAACTATCCTGCTAACTGTTCATATCTTGCTGTTGGTGAAGGAGAATATTTGGAAAGGGGAATACATAGATATTTTTTAATTAATTGATGCAGATGGGGTACAGTGTTTAATGGAAGCTAAGATAGTGAACGAAAAAGACCTCTTGGCAGCCTTGGTGGCATTAGGTCGCAGGCGTTTGGGTAAGTTTCAGCAGAGGACATGGGAAAATTGGGTCTTGGGCTTTATATATTTTATGGCAGTGTGGTTTGAGAGGGATGGTTCTTTGGCATGCCATTCCTGGCCTGTTTTGTGACCATATGAGAGGCACAAAGGGTCCAGCCAGGTAACGCATGGCTATGGTATGATCAGAAGTTCCACAAAGAAAGGCTGTTAACAAATCCATGCAGTGGGAAGTTAGATACCCTGATATCTGGTTTTCCACCATGATGTTCAGCTTTGGTTTGGCTAACAGAATGGTTAAGACAGCAGACGGGGGCATCAGTGTATGTTGGACATTTAATGCGAGGAGATGTTCTTGGACAGGTTGCAGATTCTCCCATGCTTGATCAAAGTTTATGGACATTTAGTGTTGCAATATAGTAAGGATGAGAATCAGTTTGGGGGCCAGGCATCCTACTTTCCGAGTCTGAGAGGATGGAATGGGCCTCCTATGGGACCACAAGGGGTACAGGGCAGAGCCAATTTTCGTGGCCAAAGGGGTATTCTTTTGAGGAACTAGGGGGACCCAGAGGACTCATTCACCTATTAAGGTCCAGGTCTTGCGGGAGTTGCTGACACAGTATCTGCTGCCAGCAGTGGCTGGGGAATTGATTGAGGGTTTTTCGAGGGGATTTTTGATCAAGTCTAAGTTAGTGGGTGATGGTAAGGTGGGGAAAATTTGAAGTCATTGCATGGGTGGGGAGGATGTCCTGAGAGCTTTGATTGTGAAGGAGTGCCAGGCAGGTAGATTATTGGGCCCATTTGATAGTCCACCATTTACTCAATTTAAAGTGTCACTTTTGAGTTTGGTTCCCAAGAAGAGGCCAAGTGAGTTTCTCTTAATACATCATTTACCCTGAAGGCAAGTCTGTTAATGATTTTATCCCTGGGGAGGAGGTTAGAGTGACATATGCATCCTTGGGCGATGTGGTCCACATCATTAGAAGTTTTGTGGACCCTTGGCTGGTGAAGATAGATATTGAGTCGGCCTTTCATCTGTTGCCGGTTCAGGAGGAGGATTGGCCATTATTAGGCATGGTAGTGGGGATAGTTTCTATTTTGATACAGCTATGCCAACGTGATGTGCAGTGGCTTGGTCCACTTTTGAGAAGTTCAGCATGGCCTTGCATTGGATCTGGCAAAAGAGGATGGAGGGGCAGAGAGCAGTACATTAACTAGATGACTTTTTGCTAGTGAGTGAGTGGAAAGAAGGGACACAGGTGGTGAGGTGTGAGTTTGTGGGGTTGTGCAAGGTTTTGGGAGTGCCGCTAGCTAAATATAAGCTGGAGGGCCCAGCGAACGTATTAGATTTCCTGGAATTTAATGTAGATGCTGGTTGAGGTCTATTTCATTTGCCAGAGGAGAAGGTAGTTTGTCTAAAAGAGAAAATAAGGTGGGTCAGGTCCAAGAGTAAGGTTCGGGTGAGAGATGTCATGGAGTTGTTGAGGATGTTGAATTTTGCTTGCAGGGCAGTGCATCCTGGATGTATGTTTTGTAGGTCGGTGGCTTTTCTATTGAAAGGAGGTAGAAGTAAGTATCACAGGGTAAGGGTTAGTAAGTTAGCACTGGAGGACATAGCTTTGTGTTCACAGTTTCTACAGCAGTTTAATGGGATCCCATTTTGGCAAACAGATTGGGTAGGTCAAGATGATTTACAGTTGTTTATAGATGCAGCTGGGGGTCTGGGTATGGGAGCATTTTTTGTGGGGCAATGGCTTTCAGTGCCATGGCCTTCTCATTGGCCTGAGGATTGGAAGCAGAATATTGTCTTCCTGGAACTTATGCCGATTTGGGCTGCAGCAGTGCTATGGCAGGATCGTTTGAGGGGTAGGAGGGTAGTGTTTAATTTGGACAATATTGCAGTAGTGAGAGTGTTGCAGCCTAAGACAGCTAAATTGGCATGATTGCTATTGGTTCTTTGTAAGTTAGTGTTGCAGAATCTGTTAATTAATTTTTCTTTTACAGGGGTGCATGTGCCGGGGGAGAAGAATGAGATAGCTGACAGCCTGTTTCATTTTCAGTTTTGCAGGTTTCGGCACGTGACTCTGACAGCAACAAGGGACCTCATGGTGATACCAGATGAGATTTGGCAGATTTGGCAGCAGTGATCAGCGGGTTGGTGCAACAGTCATGGGTGGTATCCACCAGGAAAGCATATGGTAGGGCATTGTATGATTTTAATAGTTTTGTAAGGCAATTACCAGAAGATGAGTGTGTGTGGTCGGAAAGTTAATTTCTACATTATTTAGCCATGCTGAGGATACAGGGCAAGGCAATGAGATCAGTGAGGGTGGTATTGGCAGCAACTGGTGTATTTGCTCAGGCAGGCAAGTTAGAGGATTGGACTAAGTCATGGATAGTTGGGCATGTTTTGAAAGTTTGGGGTAGAGGTGAAGGCCCTTCTAGGGATAGGAGATGGCCACTGACTATGGGGATTTTAAGAATGTTGTTAAAGGGTTTAACAGAGTATGTGGAAGCTCAGATAAATATACATGATGTGTGGCACGGTAAGTGCATGGATGTACTGTGGAGCTTTCAGTGTGTCAGACTTACTGGGTTCATTGGTGTGGGATGATGTGCTGACATTGCCAAGGGCAGTGCACATTAGGTTGAGGTCATGGAAAACTGATCAAGAAGGGAAAGGGACCTCTATAGTTCTGGGGGAAGTTAGGGCAGTATGGATGTATCTGGTAGTGTGGAGAAGGAAACTGTGTGTGGTTAGTGGGTGTAGGACAAAAGGGTTAGTTTTTACTTCAGTAGGTGGTAGAGCGTTAACGGGGGAACAATTGAATTTAGCCATGAGAAGGGCCCTTCTCAGTGTGGGTTTAGAAGACGAAAAATTTTCTACTCATTCTTTCAGGATGGGTAGGGCATCTGATCTAGTGAAAGGAGGCAGTTCGATTGAAGTCATTAAGAGGGTGGGGCCGTGGTCTTCTAAGGCATTTTTGACTTATATTAAATAAGGTTTGATGTGTTTATTTTGTAGTTATTTTTTTTCTTCCTAGGGGAAAGGATAGTCATTTTTGGCTATTCATCCATTTAGTGGGTGGCTAGGTGAGCTGTGGTTAGAACCAATGGCATGGATTTAGGCTTGCACTATTTCAGATTAAAGGTTACCTGGCATGGTATTAGAGGGTTGATGTGGAACCAGATATTTCAGGTATTTATGATGTTACAGAGCCAGTGGGGGTTGCCGCGAATTTTGTTGATTCATTTAGCAGGGAATGATTTGGGTGTGATTCCAAAGAAGCAGCTAGTTTATAATGTCTGTGAATATTTTTTAGCTTTAAGGAAGCTTTATCCATCAGTCTGTCTGGTTTGGTCGGAATTTATTCCCAGGTTAGTTTTTGAGGGAGGCAAACAATCTTGCTGGAATTGAGACATTTGAAGGTGATAGGTGTGCATATTATCCAGCATAGTGAGTTTGAGGACAGGGATCCCATGTGGTATAGGGCAGATGGGGTTCACCTTAGTGAATTTGGACTTAATTTGTTTAATTTAAATTAGGGGTTATTTTTGGAGGGATTGGTTAGTAGGGTTAACGTGTGAGGGGGAACAGCCCATTAGGCTGGTGGTCAGAGAAGAGGGACAGGCTTGGTCCTCTTCTGTTCCCCATCTAGTGGATAATTGGTGGAAGGATTTTGAGGTGGTCAAAGATTGATGGTGGAGATGCTTTTGGACTTGATGGTTTGGATTGGTAAAGAGATGCTGAAGGTGAGCGGTGGAACACTGCCTTGTAAGTGTGAGGATAAGTGAGCAAATGGGGGACACTGCTTATCCCAAGTGTAAGTGGTTACTCTGCCCTTATGGTTAATTATTTGATGTTTTCTTTTACAAGGAATTGAAGTTGTATTGTGTTAATAAAGTTTCATGTTTTTGTCACTTATTAAGTTATATAATAAAGGTCGTCAAAGGTCTCTGGGTGTTTGAGTGTTTTTTTTTTAAAGTGGAATGTGACAAATGAAGTTTGGAACAGATGAAGTTGTCACAGGACATATTTAGAGGTGGGGAGCTGGAATGTAAGAAAGAAGAAGCAGGTAAGGTTAGTAGTAAGTGAATTTGAAGGGAGTAGGTAGGAATGGGTTAAGTAGGTTGGAGGTTAATGAAGGAAGTGATGTAAGGTGGGTGTGGGTGTTGAAGGCTTTTGGGGTGAGATTTGGTTGTTGGGAATCCCATTTGGTGTGATCTTGTTGCCCTCCCAGCCTGTCCCATTTAGGTATGGCATTTTGGCTGGAGAAGAGGGATAGGCTTGCCCCTCTTCTGTTCCCCCTCTGGCAGATAATTGGTGGAAGGATTTTGAGGTGGTGAAAGATTGATGGTGGAGATGCTTTTGGACCTGAGGGTTTGGATTGGTGAAGAGATGCTGAAGGTGAGTGGTGGAATGCTGCCTTGTAAGTGTGAGGATAAGTGAGCAAATGGGGGTGCTGCTTATCCCAAGGGTGAGTGGTTACGCTGCCCTTATGGTTATTTATTTGAAGTTTTCTTTTACAAGGAATTGAAGTTGTATTGTGTTAATAAAGTTTCATGTTTTTATCATTTATTAAATTATATAATAAAGGTCGTCAAAGGTCTTTGAGTCTTTGAGGGGTTTATTAAAGTGGAATGTGCAATAAGTTATTATTGCTAATGTTTTGTTTATATACTATAAAGTCTACACCCAACATAGCTGAAAATATTTCATCTGCATTTATATACCAACATCAGATTGTCTACCAATGCACAAGCAGGTACAGCATAGAACAAGAAATACAAAACAAAATGGATGCTAACTCAGAAACCGTGACCCAGAAAACTGTTTATTACAAATAACTTAAACTCTTTAATTCACAAATAAAAGCAGAACTTTAAACTCTTTCATTCATAAATAAAAACAGAACTTCATCAGAATAGTCAGCCATATATTATGTGTACTTTAAATATCACATTTGAATAAATAATAACCACTATAAAGTCTTGACCCCAAACTGAAAATGTTCAATTCATTTCATCACACAATATCTGAAAGACTTTTTCAATTAATCATACCACATTAAAAAACTTTCTTAGTTTAAAAAAATAAATAAATAATACAATGTAAAATATTTATGTTACACTTCGTCAGCTTTAAAAGCTGATATACTATTCAATGACAACTTATTATTAATACCAGAAGCTTGCATTGCATTCAACAAAAATTGCCACCAAACTTCCCTGTATTTAAGATAAATTTCCCAATTCCCACCTCTGGTGTTTGAAGCCATTTTTGCTATAATAAAAATATCCTGGGGATTCAAGAAACTCTGTGTAGGCTTAGTGCAAGGCCTACACAGAGTTTACGTGTTTGCACAGTGAGCAACAGCGCTAATTGCATATTGTTTAAATGTAAGCAAGCACAGTTTCATGGCCAGCAACAGTGTTGCTGGCCAGTAAACCTGGTAAAGCAACACAGACAGCAGCAGAGATGTAAAACTGTTTACCCATGGGCAAACTAGGTCTGCATTTTTGTGCAGAATGCCACAATGATTACTAGGGTTATTAATAAAGCAATGTATATAGTTCCAACACATTATAAGAAAGTGTATAAATCGCACAGTATTCTGGAAACCTGTTTCAGGTATACTGAACAAAAGTTGTGTAAATGATCCTTAGGGGTACATAGGTTATATTATAAATAGTCAGGGGAAGAGTGGGTATTGACTAGGGATACACAGGTGAATGATGAATTGTAGAAATGAACACAGGTAAAAAGGATGGGTAAAACAGTGTAATGTACACATAAGGGCATAGCCAAGAAGACAGTTGAAGCATGAAAACTAATCACATATCGACATTATACAGCACAGACTGTACAGGGAATGTATTCAACTCAAAATAAGCGTAACAAAATGCTTTAATATCCGCTTTAGGTAGTTAGACTTCCTCTGAAGAAAACCTGTTTCAGGAACAAAGAGGAAAACATACCTTTAACTTTTAAGTCTCCTTGATTTAAACATGAGAATGATGTTCTAGGGCTTTTTAACATTGTATGTGTTCCTGAAAAAGGAGGGTTTGTTGCCTAACACACTAAATAAGTCTGAAATTCCATGAATAATTTTTTTATTTTTCGTCATTGCGAATCTGGTAGTTGTCAATACTCATGTCCAAAAGAGCAAACTAAATTATGATTGCTCTCCATTTAGTAAAGAAATGGATAAAGTAGTGTTCTCATCATCAAGTATGGCCTTATAGTTTTGATTTCCTTTTAATATTTATATCATTGATAATCAAATTAATAAGGGTAAATGGTACCCTAGAAAGGAAGGAAGTTTTTAATAATTCAAATTCCACAAATAAGTCATGATCCCTAGTAATTAAAATCCTGGCGGATGAACTGTCCCTTTGGTATGTTCGAATAGCAGGGAACTACTGGCTGATGCACATAACTGTTTGTGAAAGTTCCTTCCGGTGTGTTTACTAACGAAATCTTGCCTTCTATAATATCCACAAGTTGAAAATCTAAAAATTATTTGACACCAGAACACCCAGAGTAAACTGTAAAAACCTCAGTCTGTTGTTTGTTGAGAAATTTTAACTGTAACATCATTCATGAATAATAAATAGTAAATAAATCTCGACAAGCGAACATAAAACAAAACATAGAAATTCATTTTTTACGCTATGGTATCCCTGTCCTCCCGCAATAATAAGTTTTACCATAGGGCATGCAAGGAAGGAACCCATTGCCACTTTTCTTTTCTGTCTGTAGTTTTCCCAAAAGAAAAAAGTTGTTTTGTAACAAAAGATTTCATAAATCTACAGATGGTGGAAATTTGTCCTGTTCTAAAGCTTTTGTTTTTACTCAAAATGCAACAAATTGCATCCACCCCTTCTTCATGGGGTATGCAGGTGAATAGAGATATAACATCAAGTGTAAATATAATGTGCTTGTCTGGATCAAATATCCTAGTGATAGAACTCTCTTTGTTTTGTAAAAAGTGCCATCTTTAAGGAAAGAATCAAATACAGACACCAAAGGACTTAGAATGGCATCAATGATAAGTGCTATCCCTTCAGTAAACAGTGGGGGCAGATTAACTATTGCGAAGGGTGGATCTATTGATCCTTATTGTCCAGTGTCTTAAGAATTCCGAGATAAGATGCCAATACTGGGTTTGTCAATAAAACAGAAATCATGAACTTCTAAATTTTTTCACCTGACATCAGGGCATCATAAAAAAGGGTGAATTAATCTTTGATTTCCTCCTGATGTATTATGTGTAACTCAGATTACTCATCCATCTTTTTCCAATAATTTTATTATTTATTTTGTAGCAGTTCTAAATCTTTTATTACTATATTTCCACCTTTGTCACTTCTCATAAATCTTGTATTATGATTTATGTCTCTTAACCTATTAAATGTTTTTCTTTCATGAATTACATATTTTGGAAGTTAGGTTTCCACTTTGTTCTACCAGGCCAGTTTTGTAAGACCACTGACATCATTTACACGGAGAATTAAATCTCTCTAAATTTTGCATGATGTTTCATGTCACCAATAAAAGATTAATAAAATCTTGATTACAACCCCCATTGTTACACAGACTGAAAAAGATTATGAAGAGCACAAACAAGATTACATTTTCTTAACAAGAAAGAGAATAAATACACAATGAAACCTCTGATGAAGAAAAAGCATTTAATAGGATGAGACATGAAATCAATACAAGACCGAGTGACAAGGTGAAATAAAGATCTCCTATGTCAAAATAATCTGCCTGATGAAGAGTATTTGATCATGATAGTGTGGTAGCCTATCACTTTGACATCAGGAGAAGATTAAATTCTCACAAATGTATGAGCCCTGATGTCAAGTGAAACACTTTTGGAAATAAATTTATCTTATTGACAAACCCCAGAATTGGCATCTTATTCAAATTCCCAAAACATAAGGATCATCAATTTTTTGATTCCTTCGTAATAGTATCACCCCCACTCGGTTGCTGAAGGATGAGACTTATCATTGATGCCTATTTTCCTTTAGTTCTGAATTTGATTCTTTCGTAGAATTCTTGGCACTTGCAGATGAGAAGTGAGAGTAAAGTATCACTAGGATATTAATGAATAACAAGCACATTACTCTTTACGCCGATGTTATATCTATCTGAGGTTTGTAGAAGAGGGTGGATACAGATGGGTGCATTTTGGTAATACAGCTTTAGAAAAGGACCCAATCTGCATCTGCCGAATTTATCCAAATTTTGTTACAAAAATAACTTTTTGAGCTTTACAGACGAAAGGGTCTGTAGACTATCTGGAGTGGCTATGCAAGCTTTTTCATGTCTTGGTGGGAGACCACCATATTGAAAGTGGTCAAAATGAATTTCATGTAGTGTTTTATTGTCGTTTTGTGGAGTTACTGTTATTAGTCAGGGAATTTACTCACGGTTGTTCAATTTCTCAACAAACTGGGAAGGAGTTTTTCAAGTTTTCTTGGAGTGTTCTGGAAGATCAGTCAATTTTAGATATTCAACTTTTGAGTGAGATATTATAGTTATGTGATTTCTGATAAGCACGAGCCCATTATTCAGTACATGCTATACAGTACATCCCCATGTTGACCGAAACATTATAAAGACGGATGTCAGCAACATGAGATGACTACTAAGGGATCATGACTTATTTGTGGAGGGGACTGTCGCTATGTTCCTTTAGAAATTCAATGATTGCCATTAAATTTACAGTGTCAATGATATTGAAATAAAGAAATCATTTATAAGGCCAATACTGATGAAAAGAATTTAAACTATATCCATTTAGACTTTTACCATTCTGAGCGTCATAAATTGATTTTGGACATGGTATTGACAACTACCAGATTATGACATGGACACGAAGTGGAAGACACAGTGTGGTGGGCACTTATAAAGTGTTGTAAGCCTCGAACAGTTCAGGAACACACATACAATGTTAAAAAACCCTGAACATCATTCTGGCGAAATCAAGGAAAACTTAAAAGTTAATTATATTTCCATGTAAGTACTGTAGTACTTGTGGTTTATAACGAGACCTGTCCATTACCTTGAGGCATTGACCGTACCTTTGCTGGACCTAACATACAAGACTACAGGAACTACACCATTAGTCTACATTGTTTTGTAGTTCATTTTATGCAGGATGACTACTAGGGGCTGATATACATTGATAGTAAACACAATATACAATAAGACTAGTATAGTAAGTGCTTTTAAACACTCCATTAATTGACAAATTTCAAAAATTTTATTCTCTGTTTAAGAATTGGTCAAGAAGACACAGAAATTGGGGATTTTAAAATCTGGTAGAACAAGAGAGACACAGTGGCAACGATCAACATCTTAAGAAACTCGGTTTAAATGAAGCAGTTAACATTAAATTTTTTTTAAAGAACAATATGTTAGCGTTAACAAGCACAATGTTTCTGTTTCCGTTCCTGTGAAACAGGTTTTCTTCAGATTATTAACATCTAATGTATTAATTGAATAGGATCATATGAGTTGATCAACAACCAATCTAAATACAATGTATTTTTTAAATGGTTTAAAATGTTTTATTTATTCTGAGTAAGTCTAACGAAAGCGGATATTACACATTTTTAGTTTACATTTTGGAGTTGGTTGGTTCTCTGTTCTACCTTGTGTTTTCACTATTATTTTTTGAGCGTTCGTTCTGTTTTCTTTGTGGCTACTCTGCACAGGGAATGTATATTATGTGACTGTCACACAAGGTGACATAACAATGGAGAAAATTCTTTGTGCTATAAGCATCCTGACATGAACAATAGAGAGTACATATATTAGGGATGGTATGTACAATAGAGGTTAGGTGCATGTTGTGAAGCTGTGCAAAATGAGTAGCTTGAATATGACTGTAATGTCAGCAGAAGTTTCAGCCATGGACAACAGTAGACAGAAGCACACACAATTGTGTACAATATCAGAATAATACCATTGGCAATATGATTGTGAGTGACCATAGATGGTTCTGCAAAAACCCACTTGTACAACTATTATGAGTTGTCAGCAATCTATGAGGGGACAAGCACACTGTCCTGAAATTTTAACATTTGCTGAAGATGTTAGGAGAGACACTGCTATACCTCTATGAGATTATGATCAATCCAGGATAGTTGTCAGGTGTGCATGGCATATATCTGGCACAATCCACACTGTCATGAATGTAACCCATGCCATCAATGTTGTCAGTCAGCTATGTATGTATTGTGTACATCACAGGAACATGTATCAGACATGCATCTGGGATAACACCTTTTGGGGTTTCTGCACCATCAGACACTAATGTTTATGCAACAAAAATAATACTTAGGTATGGCCAATAATATGTATTGGAGCTCACTGTGACCAAATGTGGTGCACTTGAGCAATGCATCCCTGGAAGATATGTAGGGAGGTACATGAGAAAGGGTGCTTTGTACTCAGTTACTGGTGTGGTGAAGGCTGTGAACTATGGAAGTATAATGGCCTTTGATGTGGATGTCCTGCACATACTCGGGAGTTGTGTTACATACAAGGTAGTAGTCATCACTGTGGGCACATGCTGATGGACATTCTACATAACCGTCTACCTCAGTACACAGGTCACATACCAGTTGGTCTGCTCATAGGGGTGTCCTGTCTACATTATTTTTAGGTTGTGTACTTGCTTTTATGATGTAACAAATCCCCCATGATTTTTTTTTCATCTCATGCATCTTCACGGCTGTGGTAGCAATCCATTGTGTGTGTTGATACTGTCTGTATTATACTAATATCACACTTAGATGCAGTGACTGTTGACAATCTGTAGTCCTCCAGAAAGTTGTTTGGACAAAGGATATGTATGTTATTCTTGACATCTGTGACATAAATAATGAACATGAAAGGGCCTAGCACATGGCTCTGATGTACAGGCTTGATCACTAGACTCTAGATATAGCTCATTTCACACACTTCAACATATGTATATGTCACGTATGCAATCCAGTGGTCTACCCACTTAGTGATATAGGTGTTTATGGCCACTTGTAACAGTGTCACAGTAATATCTCAATGTGGATTTGTGTCAAATGCTTTGGCCTGGTCAAGTTCTGCAGGATGATAGTGTTGTCATCATGCATGCCCTTATTGACCTTCTTGCGGACATCTAGCAGATGTAACAGACATGGATGTAGCCTGAACAAATCACACATGTATTTCACACACAGCCAGGATATTATCACTGTCCATTTAGAAAAGGTCCATGATTACATGTTGTTCTACCTCACAGATGTAGAGAGTCAGGATGTGTCTATACATACATGCCTCAGGTGATGCACCATCCAGTTAGATGGATGCATGTTGATGTACACCCTTCTGTGGGAACATATTCCATCTGTAGGCTATGTTGAAGTATGGATCCAACCATGTCTGGTAGGTCCATGTTTTGTGTCATGCTATAGGCAATCTGTGATGTTGTCATTTCCCACTGATTCTGTGTTATTAAACCTACAGAGTGCACAGCTGTTCTGCCTTCCTTAGCACAGAAACTGAATAATGTTTTCATGTATACTTTGGCTGATGAACAGTGGTGACATGGGGTGACATGTGAAACAAAGTGTCAGTTAGCGGACCATCTATTTCCTCCAGTTGTGTATGTCTGGTGCATCTACATGCACATCTGTATTTAGTTGTGTATTCTACTTAACATTTTAAATGTATTGGAATAAATGATTTGTGAAAAGACCCACAAATACAACTATGATCATTCATCACATTCCACACACTGGTATTATGCACACAGTCATACAACTGTACAATGCCATGTACTTACATCGACTGCATAACATGTGCCTATATGTGCTTTATGGGAAAACTGTGTTTGGGCATCCTGATGCCATATCAGGACACATTACAGGTCAGTTGTTTGTGGTTCATGCAGAACCTTTCCTGATACAAATGTTAATAGTCACACAATGGTGCAGCTGACCCCCTCTATAATCCTTGGTTATAGCAACACAACAGCACATACAACGGGTCCCACAAGGTTGCAATTGTATCAAAATATGTGATACTTTGTTATGTATATCACAGCATAACAACATGCATATGAGACAAGACTTATGTGACCATGTAATCAATATGAAATCATATTGATGTGTGTCACAGAGCCCTTAATGATGGTATATAGACACTCGTACAGCTATGCTGTACTGCAATTGTCAATGTGATGGTGGAATGTGAACTGTGTTGACGGTTGATCTGCTCCACTACAATATGTGCCTTAATATGCCAACAATATACATACAAGTGCATCATACCATGTCACTCACGTCACTCAACAATAAGTACTGTTATGACTATAATAGTTCTAATTGGGGTGAATTACTTGAGATGTACCTCTCTGGACTATATGAAGAGACACATGACTGAAGGCTCAGATTATATGTCCCAGGCATGTATGACCCCAGCCCTAAGCAGCATTCTACCTTTACCCAGGATAATGCCACATCATAAACAAAAAATGATCAACTTCAACAATTGGCTTAGCTACTGGTGTCAGTCCCGGGGGAGTCAGTATTGCTCAGCATGGGATGACATGGATGACAGGCCACGTTGTTTTGCCAGACATAGTCTGCACCTGTGTCCTCTAGACTGTTCGATACTGGAAAAGGCACTTGACTTCTCATAGTGCCTTTTTAGGCAATGTCAAAGCAACAAAAGTTTTAACATAACAAAATTCACTCGATGCAAACTCAAGGTTCGGCAGATTAATGCTAGGAGTCTAAACATGAAGCTGCACTGGAGAAAATTGCCAGTCTGCTAGCTGACAGATATGGTGCAAACTTCATCCTCCCAGCCCCATCGGCCATATCCTAAAGCATTCCTGACACCAGTCCTCTGCCTAGTATCTCTAGACATTAGGTCATATCTTCACTCTCCAAGGCTAAAAACATGGCCTCTAGTACCAGATAACATCCCAGGTTTCGTATTAAGCAAACTAAAACAAGACCTAGTGGACCCACTTAGCATCCTCTTTAAACATAATCTGAGAACTGGCTTTGTTCCAGCACAGTGGAAAACAGCAACAGTAATCCCCTTCCACAAAGAGGGGACATCAACTGACTCTGGGAACTGTACACCCATAAGTCTAACCAGTCTCATCTGCAAGGCCATGGAAAGAATCATCATGGACCTTATCAACAAGGACATAGGTGACCTTCAAACTCTAGACCCAACCAAATTTGGCTTTGTTAAGTGTAGATCATGATTATTAAACCTAGTAGACTTCTTTGAGAAAGTCTTCAAAGCAATGGATAAAGGTAAGGCAGTGCATACTACCTATCTTGACCTGGCCAAGGCCTTTGACACAATACCCCACTCAGGTATTATTGAGAAACTTTCCCACCTGGGTATCAAATCATACAACACTAGATGGTTAGCTAATTGGCTCACCGACAGAACACATACTGTCAAAGTTGCTGACTCAACCTCTACCAGTAGAACTGTCACCAGTGGAGTACCACAAGGATCTGAGCTGGGCCCTTTACTGTTTGGAATCTATTTCTTGGACATCCAGTTTAAAGTAGATGGACTTTGGCTTACCAGGTTTGCTGATGATTGCAAATTGGGTGCAATCATTGAATCCCCCAATGAAGTTAACATATTACAGGAGTGGCCAACATAGAAATAATCAGTGTCAAAGCCACGGCCTAAAACTAACTGCAAAAAAGTGCCATTATTAATGCCTTTGGCAAAGTGGATTCCCCTGCTAATAACAGTATTGACAACACCCCCTAAGCTCAAAATCAGTGGTGTGAGACCTGGGAATACATGTAGCTATCAATCTGACCTTCAACCACTAAGTTTCCACAGTGGTAAGGAAAGCCTTCCACATCATGCACCTCATAAGTAAGGGCATCGCATCCAGGTCTGAGGATGTTATAACACCACTGTACTCTACCTTCATGAGACCACTAATGGAGTACAATGCTCCATTTTGCATGTACCTTACCAGACACCTGAAGTAGCTGGAGAGACCACAGGAGTTTCTTACCAAGAAAATACAGGGCCTCCAAACCATGCCATGATGTACATGGTTAGACTGAAAGCCCTGACACTGTACCCTGTATTGTATAGGCTGCTGAGAGGTGACTTGTGCCTGGCCTACAGGGCAGTCTCTGACAATGCCCTGATGGAAATGCTACAAATCCACAAGTCTAATGACAAATGAGTCACTTGATCTAGAGATCTTAATATAGCTTGTGACATTAGCAGAACATGCTTGAGAGATAGACATAGCTGAAGACATCAACAGATTCTGATGAGAGGAAAATGGTAATAGCAGTACCCCACATGCTGGTGTAAAATTCTCTCTCTAATGTCAACCAAGTGAACACACACACACACACACACACACACACACACACACACACACACACACACACACACACACACACACACATATATGCACATACACCAGTTGACTGCAGTGAGAACAGAACCCCTACCTAAGTACACCAAATACAGACATCAGTGTTTAACACAAACACCACAACACAAGTCTGACTTGCAGAGTGTTTGTTAAAGAGAAGATGGTAAGAAGAGTGTCCCTTGTGCTATTATAAAATGCTCTCTCTAATGTCAGCCAAGTGAACAAACACTGCATCCCCCCACACACACACCAGTTGATTGCAGTAAGAACAGAACCCCAACCTAAGTACCCCATCTGACACTTGGCATTAGTTTGAGGGTGGTTTGCTGCTGTAACTGTTAGGTATTTTAACTTTGTAGACATGAACTGGGGACATAAATTTTATGACCTGACAGATTTTTTTTGTTTGGCGTTACACACTGATAAAATTATTTTTTTACAATGTGGGATTCAAATATCTGCATAAAAGACAAACCATTTTCTTCCACAGCAGCGATTTTTCATTCTTACCACAAAAGAAGTTCTTCTCAGATATACTCGAGAATTATATATAAATACACATGACAGACTGAGGGGTTAACCATGTATGTATGTATGTGACCTGACAAGGTCCTGGTTTATATATTCATGTGTGTAAGAGTATTATTGAAGTGTGAAGGCCATCAAAGACCAGAGATCACCATTATAATTACAGAAACATAATAGTCAGTATACTCTCAGCCACACAAATAATTCATATGAGCTCCACTGCTATATGTACTTATTGTTATTTATAATTATGTTTAATTTTTTATGGGTTTATTAAAATTAAGTGTACAACACTTAATAAAATTGGGAGTGTGTACTAATTTTTTCATTTGAATTTTAATAAAAAGTAAAATGGAGCAACAGCAAAAATATTTGGAATCTGCTGTATCATTTTTATTACAGCTCTACACTTACACCTGCTGCCAACGGAATAGTTAAAAAACATTTGAATATTTTCATATCCATTATTAACT
The DNA here is from genome assembly GCF_019279795.1 of Protopterus annectens. NCBI lineage: Eukaryota > Metazoa > Chordata > Ceratodontiformes > Protopteridae > Protopterus > Protopterus annectens. The sequence goes on along the minus strand of NC_056745.1, from coordinate 995,466,977 downwards.
TGTGTGTACTAACTGCCATGCAATGCTACTTATTGTGTTTGCACTAAACCCAACATACTTTATAGAATGTATCCATTTTGAAATTGTCTACTGTCTGCAGGTGTTCTTGACCTGCAGATGTTGGCGAAGGTTACTAAAGCCGGGTAAGCTGCTTAGCAAATTTGCATGATGGAAAGCAAAAGATGCAACAATGTATTCTTTTTGAAATCAAGAATGCTTTCATCCTGTCTGCAATTGTACTGTCTGCTTCATGTGTTGGTCATTAGTCTAGGCTTGTGAAAAGCTAAGTGAAGGGCTAACATGACAAGCACAGCTAAACTTTTTATCTATGTGAGCAGCGTCTCTTAGGTTTCATCCTTGAAAGACAAACGTGGAACTTGAGCTGTGATCTACAGACAGTATATCCTATGTGGATCACTGTGTTTAGCAGATGTGCTACACACACAAGTCACAGATGTAGTTCATGTGCTGGTTATCATAGAGGTATATTACATGACATTTATTGTATTTATCCATTTTCCATGTTTGTGTTAATGAACCTACAAAACACAGTAAGAGTGTCTTATCCCTCTTTGCCACAGAAACAGCTTTGCAGCAGGAATGAAATTAATTGTATGTACAAGTAAGTCCCAAATCATCCACAGTATTAACAAGGCATATGGCACTTGTAAACTTCTGAGTTGTGTGTATGGGTTAATTTCAGATGCAGTGCAATAAGTGAACACTCAACCATTTATAACTATTATTTGCACCAATACAATTATGTCTTATCTTTGTACGGTGTTCATTCTGTTTTTATCTGAGCAGTAATCTGAGACATGATATTTGTAAGGCATGCATTTTCATTGTCCTTAAAATGTATGACAACATTAAATGATAATATTATACAGTTTTCAACAAAGGCAGGGCAGTTTGGGCATTAGTGAACAGAAACTAAGAAATGTGTGCTGCTTCCATCCATTTAGAACCCTGATACAACTACATCCAAACTTTGTAAGTGTATCCTGGCTGACATACCCACTGCAGGTAAGGGAGTCTGAATTTCTGTGTATTCCTTCTCCTTCCCACTAACCATTCACAGTTGCAGTCCATTAACAACAAAGACTTAGGTAGTGCCTACACTATGTTTATATCTGCTATACAAATCCAAACGTCTGGGATTCTGCAGTTCTAATGAGTTCACACCTCATTTGCAAATTCATTGAGCTCAGAGGCCTGAATTGACACCATAGCAATGTAACTGTCTAGAAAGAGAACTTGAAGATGAGAGGACGTGTATTTGTAAAACACAAAACAAATGACATCTCTTTAGATTTATCTGCACAAAAGGCTTCTGATGTTGCTAAAGTATGCTTGTATTTTTCAGGTACATGATAGATTTGTTCACATGTTATGAACAGAACTGTTATTTACATGCATTATGGATTAAACTGTTATCTGGATGCAATTCTTATGCTTCACTACTGGCATAGGCGTTTTTGCCATGCAGTAACTTTCACAGATACACAGCCTTATTGACTGTCATTACAAGTCTTATTGTTAAAACTGGTTTCCTTACAGTATTTCCTATCTTATTCCATAGCACTATAAAGTACTATATTGTCAATAACACAGGGGTGTACTGCTTCTAAGGTGGTTCATAGACACCATCACTGGAGTGCTGGGCACAGTGAGAGAAGCCTAGTAATTGTATATAATTTAATTTTTAGTTGTACATGTGTACACATTTTGTGAAAATTGTGTGGGAAGCATTCATAACAGGTGAATTATTCCTTGGGTCCTATAAACTGTCATTTTCCTGTTGTTTTTGGGGTGGGGAGCCAAGTACTACTTGTGTGTTTCCTCATCACCACATGGGTTTCAAGAGTTTTGCTTTTGCAATTGTGTAGCCATCCAGGTATTTCCATGTGTGAATGGAGAAAATAGTATGTAATCAGTGGCATGATGTATCATAGCATTCACGAATTGATGTAGTATCCTGGGTACTGATGGCTGTGCTATCCCCAGTTGGCTTCTGAAAGTTTCATGTAGCTAAATGTCTAAGTGATACACATACCTTAGTCTCCACAGGTATTGGATCCCCTCAGTTTGCCCTTCATCTAACTGGTGGATGACTGAGGTTGCAGAGTTTCTGTAGTGTGTCTCTATCTACCCTGTAGCACTCTATAATGTCCATATCATACAGACCATGGTAAGCTAACAGGGGCCTGAATACACTTTTCCTTTTTAGTCAGGGTCAATTTGCAGCAGCAGCAGCATAGACTTGTGCCTATTGCACACATGTATGTATAACAGCAACTGCAGCCTGTAATAGTGTTTCCATGTAGAGTAATTACATGGCTGTATTCCAATAGGTTTTGGAATTTGCAGGGAAAACCTACACTGGGCCTACATGATTGCTTTATAGCTTGTTGAATAGCTCATCCTTCTTGAATAGATTGATTAGCATACAGTTCAGCTGTTTATGTTGTAATTAGCATGCTACAATGTTTACTGTGTTTGCGCAGCTCTATACACCATGTACAGTCACTTATTGAATACAAACTAGTGCTCTGCCATGTGTGCATCACACAGCAACACACACACAGTTTTAGCTGACCATGTAGACTTTACAGAATCTGAATAAATATCTTTTTGTATTTTTTACATATGTTAACATGTTTGCTCAAAGCATTGCTGGGGTCACCTGGTTTAATAGCATAATGGCTGTTGTTAAATTTTCTTCCTGAATTCCTGCTCTGTCTTACCAATATAAAAAGTGGGGCAAGAAAGACAAATAGCTACATAAACCACACCTTTTGTACCAGAAAGTTTCTATTTAGCACTATTACACTGGGGTGGTTTCCAAGCACTATACTGTTACCCACATATATGTACCTACTCTATGAGCAAGTCCCATCTTATGAACAAAAAAGGGTGTTGGCCTAAAGTTTTGGTAAAATCAACAGCTTCAAAAATCTCATTCAAATTTTTATGTAAAATCTTCACCACATCTTTACTCTGTCCCCTATATTCCAATAACAAGGCCTTACAAAAGTCATATTCACTTTCATTATGATTAGGTAGAAAGGTATGCAGGAAACAAAAAAATCTCTCCTATATCCTCTACCAATTCTTTGGGGTAATGCCTATCAAGAAACATTCCCTGAAAACTTTTCAGTTCTTTCCCAAATAGGTTATCTGTAATAAATCAAGATGATCTAACCATTCGTCCCTTATGAGATTTTTCCACCGAGTGTGAAGGCTACAGTAGTACAACACACTATTGGAGTAAGTGGCTTTTCTAAAAATTGTTACCTCAAATCTTTTTTTTGTAAAATATTCTTTGAAAAAGTAATGTCCAGAAAAATTTAATTGTTTATTCCCAAACTTATAGGCAAAATGTAAAAAAAGTAGTAGTGTTGTTAATATAATTCAAAAAATGATTCTGCTCCAACAAATCCCCTGCCCATAAATCAATATGCTATCAAGATCAAAGCTGTTTTAAGTGTATTTGTTACTGTTTTTGCCTTATCTTTTCAAAAAAAAAAAAAAAAAAAAAAAAAAAAACATTCTTTGTTTCCCACCTTTCTAAGCTAATATAGTCCAGTTTTCAGGCTAGTGCTGAATTCAGGGCTGTGATACTAGTTTCTGAGTTACCCATACCTTACTTAGATAGAAGGAAGTTTCTCTGTTCACCCGTGAGAGAGGGGAGATTTGAGAAACCTATCTATCCCTGGAGGAGTGGTTCCAGCCCAGAAGTTAGTAGTTTATTGGCCATTTTTGGGCTAATTTCTATCTCTTTCATTTCCCTACTATAAAAAAATGCGTTTGCATGGTTTTGTGCATCGGGCAGTGCCAGTTAGCTACGGTTAAATTATTCCCAGCTCCACTAAGTCTCCTCTTCAGTTTTTCCCTTGAAACTAGTCTAACTCTCAACCTAAGCACTCAAAAAGCATCTTACAGCCCAGCACTTGCTCAGACCTAATAGCAAGCACTAATATACCCTGACACTGATTGCCCAACAGGGCAAGGCTCTTTATTCACCCCTCATCAACCAAGTGACTAAGCAGCTCACCCTAGATTTCAGGCATGACCAAACGGAAACTTCAGGTGCACACTCCAGTCCAGCTGGTGAATCTGAGTATCCTGAGGCAATGTTACAACTGCCTCATGTATACAGACAACCCTCTCCTCCTACCACAAAACACTAACATATGCAAGAGATGCAATCATACAGCCAAACTGGAAACTAAGCTGTCTCCACCCAAGACTGGAACAGACAGTCAAGAGGAGAAAGTTAACACTTACACCACAACTCCAGACGCACACAGACCTACTAAAACAGCACTGGCAAAAAATACACATGAATACACAAAATCATACTCAGATGCTCTAAATAAAAACCTGCAAAAGCATCAGAGACCGCCAAAGCAGACACCCAAACAACCTGCACTTCCCATCACAAACCAGACAACACATAAAACACAATATCAGTGTGCCACACAATCACAGCCCTTAAGGCGAAATAACATACCTAACACACTAGTAATAGGTGGCTCTATAGTCAGGCACACTGACGTCCCACTCACTAGGCTGGACAAGCAGAAGGTTACTGTTAGCTGCCTGTCAGGAGCCAGAATCCACCACATAACAACAAGCACTCAGGTAACTCCAGAACAAGTACAAATATGACTCTGTCATCATTCATGTTGGTGTGAATGACCTGAGACATACCTCCCTGGACTACATGAAAAGTGACATGAAAGAGCTCTCTGATCATGTAGCCCAGGCTGGTATGACCCTGACCCTGAGTAGCATCCTGCCCTCACCAAGAATGATACCTCAGTATAAAGAAAAAAATGATCAATTTCAACAATTGGCTAAGCTTCTGGTGTCATTCAAAGGGGATCCAGTGTCTGTCAGCCTGGGACGACATGCTCGACAAGCCGCGTTGCTTCGCAAGAGACAGCTTGCACCTATCACCTCTAGGCTTTTGAATACTGGCCAAGGCTCTTGCTGCCCCCATAGTGCCTTTTTTAGGCAAGGCTCAAAAGTCAAACCCACCTTGGTTTGTTTGTGTCTTTTGGCTTTTCCCGGTTAGGGGTCACCACAGCGGAATTCCTGTCCGCTAATGATTGGTAGTGGAATTTTACGTACCAGGTTACCAGCCCTGATGCACAACCTTCAACGAAGGCATGCCCCATTCACGTTTGCCTCTACACAGAAGACGCTCTAGCTGAGAATCGAACGGGACAACATCTTGCTATGCAGCGACAACGCTACCGCAGCACCACCACCACAGGTTCAAACCCACCTTGGTAAACAGCACAATTAACAAAAAACTGAGGATTATGCTACTCAATGCCAAGAGTTTAAATCTCAAAATGCACGTGCTCGAAGCACTCCTCAGTATGGAGAACGTTGATATCTGTGCAGTAACTGAAACCTGGTTCAAGGCTCCAGAGAGCACCCCAGCACTACCGGGCTACAACTCATGCCACACGTTTCGGTCACAGAACACAGACCGAAACACAAAAGGAGGGGAGGTATTCATATTCATCAAGGATACCTACACCTCCAGGTTAGTGGTGCAACATGATACCTCTGAGATCATCCATGTGCAACTAACATCAGGCAAATCTGCAATGCAAATTGTGGCCTGCTACAGATCACCTTCCATGACCCAGGACCACCACTCCACCTTTCTGAAGACACTGGAAAACATGAAGTTCCTACCAATCACCCTGATATTGGGTGATTTCAATTACCCTATCATTCACTGGGAAAACTACTCAAGTACAAATTCCCAGGCCCAGCACTTCCTGGAATTCATCAACTCAAATGCCCTGGATCAGCTGGTAAACTCCCCTACCAGAGGTGAAAACATATTGGACCTGGTCATCACCAACATGGGCAACAGGTGTTCCACACCGGAGATCAACCCGTCACTGGTTAGATCAGACCATAAACTAATCACTCTGGATGTCCACCCCCCACCACCACCCCCAACTAAGGAAACCACAGTAAAAAACTTTTCTAAAGCAAACTTCACCTTACTTAAGACAGAGGTGGTAAGTTTCACAGCCCCACACTAAAGGATAACGCTGCCCAAGATGCAGAAACCCTTACAAATGCACTCTATGAGCACCTACAAGGATGCATGGATCATGCCATCCCTAGCAAAACCAAGACTCACTCCTCTAAGAGAAGGAAACCAGTTTGGTGGACCCCTGCAATAAACAGGCTATACAATAGAAGGAGGAAACTAGTTCAGAAAAAAAGCAAATCCCAAGATGCTGATGCAACTTTACTGTCTTCTGAATGACTATGGCACTGTCTACTCCAGAAATGAATTAGGTACATATTTTGGATTTAGTTCAAAGCCAACATATTGATTTCCTGTGTGAAACTGCTGCAGAAATATATAATTAGTAGGGGGTGTGGGGGGCACCCCCACAAGAGCAAATTCACTGACTGGCATTTTCGATGCAAGTGCCATTTGCTGAACTGACTTTTTGATAATATGTTTACTGTACAAGAAAGAACCATAGAGCTTATTGCATTGCTTTGCATCAAAGACTTTACCTTCAGCACGTTGAACTTTATATTATAAAATCAGTGGTTTGCTGTAACAGTACATCCCTGATCAGTACCAGTAAGAAACTGAGGTCCCTCATGAAATCATCCAAGGCTAACTTTAAAAGAAAAATAGCCAAGGATTCAAAAGATAACCACAAAGCCTTCTTTAGCTATGTTAAGAATCTAAGTGGCAACTCACAGATATGCACTGAACTAGTGCAAAATAACACAAAATATACTGAACCTACTGATATTGTCAACATCCTGGCAAATAGATTCAGTGCAAACTTTACCCCCCTCTCACCTCCAAAAGGGCCCACAACAATACTGGAAAAGTGTAGTGTCCCAACAATCACATCTTCTCATATGTCTGATTACTAACACAAAACCCACTAAACACTGTTAGTCTGAGTATAAAAGGGTTGCACCAGAGAATCACGACTATGCTTACTGTACAAGAAAGAACCATAGAGCTTATTGCATTGCTTTGCATCTAAGACTTTACCTTCAGCACATTGAACTTTATATTATAAAATCAGTGGTTTGCTGTAACAGTACACCCTGATCAGTACCAGTAAGAAACTGAGGTCCCTCATGAAATCATCCAAGGCTAACTTCAAAAGAAAAATAGCCAAGGATTCAAAAGATAACCACAAAGCCTTCTTTAGCTATGTTAAGAATCTAAGTGGCAACTCACAGATATGCACTGAACTAGTGCAAAATAGCACAAAATATACTGAACCTACTGATATTGTCAACATCCTGGCAAATAGATTCAGTGCAAACTTCACCCCCCTCTCACCTCCAAAAGGGCCCACAACAATACCGGAAAAGTGTAGTGTCCCAACAATCACAGAGGCACAGATGAAAACAGCCCTTTCAAAAGCCAAAAACACAGCGTCAATGGGACCAGATGGTCTCCCAGGCTGTGTCTTGCATGAACTACAGAATGAACTAACCCCTAACCTAAACATGCTGTTCAACCTCAGCCTCTTCACAGGCTACATGCCCATAGAATGGCACACAGCAACAGTTATTCCTCTTCACAAAGGAGGGGCCACAACTGACCCTGGTAACTATCGCCCCATAAGTCTGACTAGCCTGGTCTGCAAGGCTATGGAGCGCATCATCATGGAACTCATTAACAAAGACATTGGGAACCTCCAAACACTTGACCCAACCCAGTTTGGCTTTGATAAGGGCAGATAATGCCTACTAAACCTGGTTGACTTCTTCAAAACAGTTACCAAGTCCATAGACAAGGGAAAGTTGGTTCACACAGCCTACCTTGACCTCGCCAAGGCTTTTGACACAATTCTGCACTTGGGTATTACAGAAAAACACACCAGCCTGAACATAAACACCTACGTCACAAGATGGGTTGTCAACTGGCTTACAGACAGAACTCACACAGTAAGAATAGCAGGCTCCAGGTCCGACTCTAAACCAGTCACAAGTGGTGTCCTGCAAGGCTCGGTCCTAGGACCCCTACTATTCAGCATATACTTCTCAGAAGTACAGGCAAACACAGGAGGACTACGGCTAACCAAGTTCACTGATGACTGCAAATTGGGAGCCATAATTGACTCTCTGGCTGACACAGACATCTTCCAAAAGGGCCTTACTGAGACAGACACCTAGTGTCAAAGTCATGACCTAAAGCTAAATGCCAAAAAATGCATAGTCATCTCATTTGGGAAAAACAAAACACCCACGAATTACCACATAGATGGCAGCGCCCTTAATACAGAAGAGGTAATAAGAGATCTGGGGACCCAGGTAGATAGTAATCTCTCCTTTGACAATCATATTGCCAAAGTAGTTAGGAAATCCTTCTATGTGGCCCAACTAATTACTAAAGGGTTTGCATCTAGAAATAAAGAGGTTATAGTGCCCCTCTACTTGTCATTCATTAGGCCCATCATAGAGTACAACGCCCCATTTGGGAGGTACCTCACAAGACACTTCCAACAGCTGGAAAGACCACGAAAGTACCTTACCAAGAGGATTACTGGTCTCAACCATATGTCCTATGCAGCACGACTGAAAAAACTCTGGCTGTACTCAGTGGCATATCGCTTACTCAGAGGTGATGTCTGCCTGACTTACAAAGCCATGTCCAACTCAGAATTGATGGACATGCTCCACCTAAAGAAATCCAAGTCACTGCGAGCCATGCACTCTAGTGAGCTAAACCTCACCATAACAATAAACAGAACATGCTGGAGGGATAGATTCCTGTCACAGAGACTCCCCATGCTTTGGAACAAAATTCCAAATTACATCAGGCAGAGCCCCTCACTAACAATCTTCAAGAGAAACCTTGACAAGTGGATAGGTAACAAAAAATTCACCCCTGGGATCACTTCATTGGCTCTGCTTGACAGAGGATTAGTTAATTAATCAATGGGGTGGCAAAAGCCGACACACTCTGGCTAGGCTTATAAATGCCCTCGGGCAGATAGCCTAGTTCTTACCTATGAATCTATGAACCTATAATGAAAATATTTGTAAACATGACTATTAAAATCAGAAGGAAATACAAAACTAAATTCCCACCACCATAAAACATGCTGGCATTAATGGGCACTGATGACACACCCATTGCCATACCAGAGGTCTGTTGGTAGTATTCACAGGATGGGGGGTTTATCCAAAAAAAAAAACTCTTTAATTTATAATATATACATTGCAATGGGTTCTGTTTTAGAGCCTCCAGCTGACACAGTCTGTCTTAAAGGTAGTCCTAAAACTGTCTTTGGAATACCAAAAATTCAGGCATTAAGGGGTTCTTAACTTGCAAAAAAAAATGCATTAGCTGCAGTGAAAAACTAAATACAAGACCATTTTAATCGGGTCTGTATTATATTATTGAAAAAACAGTTTAGCGAACGGAACTTACATCGAAAATGCCATTTAGCAAACTGTTCATAGTGAGATCACAGTACAGTGAAGATTAAATTTTGCCCTTACCTCACTGTAGTGCAATCTTGGAGTTGGTATATATAATTAGTAGGGGGTGCGGGGGGTGCCCCCACAAGAGCAAATTCACTGACTGGCATTTTCGATGCAAGTGCCATTTGCTGAACTGACTTTTTGATAATATAATATAGACCCATTCTAATCTATATATATATATGTCCAGCCTAAAATAAACAATATTCACTTCATTTTTTTTGAAACAGTAACAAAAACCTTTCCATTACTTGAGTATTCCAACATTTTCTGAGCATATATAAAGTGATCCATAATACCAGTCCTTTCCCCTTGGCAGTCTTCATTATGTGAATGTTCCTTTTTCCTCTTCAGTCATGCACTGACTTTCTTTCATCACAAGTTGTTGTAAAAAGAATAAGTTTATGTTTTAGTATTATTAAACATGTTGCATATGTCAGTTTTACATAACTTCTCAAAAAGTGTCAATAGGGGACCAAAGATGGATTAAATGTATTTTTCTACACAAAGTCTGATTAATCCTGTTAGTATACTCATTACTGAAAAATAATTTAAAAAATCAATATCATATACCAAGAATCTGCCAAAAATCTGCCAAAAATCCACAAACAATTTAGACAAAGACTTTGAGTCAGTTATATATATAGAACCTCACTTAAGGGTAAACTTGAGGCATTGTCTAAGCCCTAATCACACAAATGTTTAAAAAAACCTTTTCATTATCCAGTGTACTAGAGGCTAACTTTACTTCATAAGCAATCCTATGTTCATTAACTAACCTTGAGAAGTATTTCTTAACTTTGTTATAAACTTACTTGTTTGCAACAGCTGAATGTTACCTGTAACACCTAATCGTTGTTTTTCTTTTTACTTCAAGCTATTTCCATTTTTGTACCTCGCCAAGGAGATCTAGCATCCTTCCTGTCTGTGGATATACCCGTTGAGAAAAACAATTAGTCAAATTGTGTACATAACCATGTAAAGGATCCAAATGATCTCATCTGTCTTTTTCATTCATTTACGATTCCCAATTCCTTTGTGAAATATTAGCACTAACAACTGCAAAATCAGATATATAAACTTTCTTTACAGGCTCCTTTTCCTTAATGTTTGAAAAAGTAAAATCAGCAATTTCAAAAATAACACACAAATGATCCGAATTATACAATGCTGGAGATGTACTGAAATAGATGTTAATTTCTAATTAAACTAAGTCCAGAAATCTCACTTCACCTCTTATTTTTAGTATCAGTCTGTGTGCATTCACATGATGTACTCTCAGTTAGAATTATATTTCCAAATTTATTAGAAGATAATAGTATTGACCAATCAACATTTAAATTATCAGCAATTAAATCATAATTCGGTTTGAAACAAGTGATTATATGGTGACATAGCATCAAGGTCATTAGATAAACTTGATGAGCAATAAAAAGAGGCAAATTCTTACATACACCATCATTTTTTATTTTCACAGTCATAAAATCAGTCATTTCATGACTTAATGTTAACACACACACACACACACACACACACACACACACACACACACACACACACACACACACACACACACACACACACACACACACACACACACACACACACTTATGAGACCTGTAAATGCTATTACTACAAAAAAGGGATAGACAATGAAGTAGTTGCACTACTAAATCAAGTTTCTGTAATAAGTATTTTGTCAAAAGAATCACTTTCTATATAGGCTTCCAAGTCAGCTAATTTATTATTAATACTTGGTGCATTAGTCAACAAACATTTTGAACAATATGCCTTTCCACATATTTTAGTCACTTTCATCACCCTAAAAGAGTTTTAACTAGTTTAGTTAAATGTATACTTGATATATGACTAGCTACATGGCTCAAGTGCAACAAATCTTTAGAAAGTAAGCAAACATGTTGTTACAATCTTCCCAATGTGGTACAATTTTCATAAGGTGTTTCTACTCTGAGGTGATCTCTGCCTAACATATAAAGCTATGTCAAACCCAGGGCTGTTGGACACGCTACACCTAAAGAAATCCCAATCCCTCCAAGCTACACGCTCTAGGGACCTAAACCTTGTCACCACAATAAACAAGACATGCTGGAGGGATAGATTCCTGTCCCAGAGACTTCCCATACTCTGGAACAGGCTACCCATTTATGTTATAAGTTCTTCATTAGCACTCTTCAAGAAAAATCTTGATGAGTGGATGGGAAATAGGAAATACACCCTGGGGAAGACTTCTGTGACTCTGCTCAACAGTGGCACAGGAAAATAACTTTCTTGGGTGGTGTAAGCCAGGGAACCTTGTTGGCTAGGCTTATGTAGACCCTTGGACTGATAGCCTAGTACCTACCTATGAACCTATGAACCTATAAGGATTCCCTTTGCATAAAATTGGTAAATCATCTTGTTTTTAAAAGCATTTTACCTATAAATCTATGTGCTGAAAAGTTATCACAGAAGACTAATTCAAATCTGCAAATCTTACTTAAATCAAATATTTCACCAATAGTTTTGTAAATATTCAGTTCATCAATCCGACTGGCATTAGATATTCCTACTACAATAATTACATCATATCGCAGATGACTGTTACATCATCTCATGGTATTATTCCTTATTTACTCCAGTTTACAACCACCCAAACAAAACACTGTAATTTGCCTTCTCTCAATCCAAGGAAGATTATTACTTGCACCTCTTAATAAGGAGTGTTATACAATTAGGATTTACTTATCTTTCTTGGTCAATGAGTTAGCATGTGAATTACCACCAGTCCCTTAAATCTAACCTAATAGTTATATCATCTGTTGGTTTAATGGAATTTCCTGTAAGGGCCATCCTTCTTCTCTTTCTCTTAATAATCTGGTACTCATCTGCTTCATTCACCTCAAACAATGGGTGTCTGTCATTTAAAATAACAACAGCAGCATCCTCAGTACTACCCTTGCTTTATAACCTTTAATTAAACTTTCAGTCACATTATTGGAGCCCTTACTATGGCTAATTGGTTTAATTCTCTTCAAAGATGAGTTAGAAAAAAAACTTCCCTGCACCCTTGTTCATTAAAACTACAAGAATTACTAATTTATCCTTCCAGTTGAGTGGATATCAATATCTACCAAATGGGAGCTATTAACCAACCTCCCAACATAACGAAATCCTCTCCAGATAAACTCAAGGTACTGCTGCTTAATGCTAGGAGTCTAAACAAGAAACTTTGCTCCTGGAAACACTCCTAACTTTGGACGATGCTGTCTGTGTGGTCACTGAGACATGGTTTAACAGTGCAGAAAGTACCCTGGCCATGCAGGGCTACAATGCCTTCCATATGTTCAGACCACAAACTGAGCATAGAAGAACAAAAGGAGGGCGTGTATCCATCTTCATTAAGGATAAGTACACCTTGAGACTGGTCAAACAGTATGACTCTCTTGAGCTACTCCATGTCCAATTAACTATAAGCAAAGCTTCCTACCACATCATAGTTAGCTATAGCTCCCTCACCATGGATCAGGAAAAACATACTGCATACCTGCTTACTGGAGTCACTTGCCATACAGCCCAACACCTTACTCATGGGTGATTTTAATTATCTTACCATTAACTGGGAAACATACATGTCCACAAACATGCTGGTTCAGATTTTCGTGGACTTTGTGAATGGAAATGTTTTGGAATAGCTAGTCAGAACACCCACAAGAGGCACAACTGTCCTGGACATAGTACTCACTAACATGGGAGAGCATTGCAACTCCCCCCCCCATGTCATGTCCTCCCTGTTAAAATTGGCCCATAAATCAGTGTTGTTCATGGTAAGTATAAGACCAAATACCCCATCAAGCTCAAAAACACCTACATTTGTTACAAAAACAAACTACCTCCTACTAAGTGATGGTGTAAGAAGTTTCAAATGCCCCTAGTATGCAGATAACATGGACTCATACACTTAAGCAGTTGTATAGAATTAGCTGTGCCTGACACACTTAAAACCAGGTCTTGCCAAAAATCAAGCCGTTCTGGTGGACCTCTAATGTAAACAGACTATATAACAAGAGAAAGATACTAATGTCCAAGAACAAGACAGAACTGGCTCAGCAGAGAAAGAAAACCCTCTCTAGCTTAAACAAACAAACTAGAGATCTTGTCAAGTCCTCCAAAGCTAATTACAAAGCAAAAATAGACTCCCTAGCAAAGGAGAATCACAAGACATTCTTTAACTACATCTGAACTCTAAAAGGGAATACCCAGCTATGTGCTGAACTGGTTGTGGATGGCATCTCCCGTACTCAGCTGGAGGTAATAGCCAATCTGCTAGATGAAGCCAACCTGCTAGCTGACAGATTTTGAGCAAACATCACCCCTTGTCTCCTCCAGTCATCCTCCAAAGTATACCTGCCACAGCACCTCAGCCTATTATCTCAAGAGAGCAGGTCATCTCGGCGATCTCCAAGGCCAAAAAAACAGCATCAATGGGACCAGACAACATCTGAGGTTGCATTTTAAACAACTTAAAATATGACATAACAGACACACTAGGATCCTTCTTTAGCCACAGCCTGTGAACTGGGTATGTTCTAGTGAAATGGAAGACACCAACAGTAATCATTCTCCACAAAGGGGGACCATCAACCAACCCTGGGAATTATAGGCCAATAAGCTTGACTAGCCTTATCTTCAAGACCATGGAAAAAATCATTATGCATCTTATTAACAAGGATTTATATAATCTCCAAACTCTGGACCCAATACAGTTTGGATTCCTTAAAGGTAGATTAAGCCTATTGATCGTGGTTGAATTTTTTGAGACATTCACTAAGGCCCTGGATGTGAGAGACAGTGCATACAGCCTATCTTGACCTAGCCAAGGCATTTGCCACAATCCTCTACTCAGGTATTATAGAGAAACTCTTCCAATTGGGAATTAACCCCTGCATTACTAGATGGGTTCCCAACTGTCTCACCAACAGGACACCTACAGTCAAAGTGGATGACTTCACCTCTAGCAAAAAACAGTCAACAGTGGCATACCACAGGATTCTGTGCTGGACCCCTTACTGTTTGGAATTTATTTCTTAGAAGTCCAGACAAACTTGGACAGCCTCTGGCTGACCATGTTTGCTGACGATTGCAAATTAGGAGCAATCAGTCAGTCCCCCAACAATGTTGATATAATGCAGATAGGGTTAACACAGACAAATGACTGGTGCCAAAGCCACAGATTAAAGCTAAATGCAAGAAATGCATTATTATTCCCTTTGGGAAAGCTTACATCCAAGCTAATTACATTATAGATAGCACCCCCCTAGGTTTAGACCCAGTGGTACATGATCTTTGATCACCATGTATCCACAGTAGTAAGGAAATCCTTCTATGTGGCACATCTTATAAGTAAAGGCATTACATCTAGATCTAAGGGTATTATAATTCCATGATACTTAGCTCTCCTCAGTCCAGTAATTGAGTACAATGCTCCCTATTACATGTGCCTCACCAGACATCTGCAACAACTGGAGAGAACACAGAGGTATCTCAGCAAAAAATTACAGGAAACAGAAAACAAGTCTTACACAAAAAGACTGAAACCCCTATCACTGTATTCTTTCTCCTACAGGTTGCTAAGTGGTAACCTGTGCCTGGCTTACAGGGCAGTCACTGACCCAACCCTGATGGAAATATTACACATTAGTAAATCAAACTGCAGAAGTGTCACTCGCTCCAGAGATCTTAACCTAACCTCTGATGTAAACAGGTCATGGTGGAGAGATAGATACATCTCCCAGAGACTGCTATTTCTCTGGAACAAGCTTCCAATTCATGTTAAACAGAGCCCCTCCCTGACCCTCTTCAAATGCAACCTAGATCAGTGGATGGGTAACCACAAATTCACTCCTGAGGTGGTGTTCATTTCCTTCCTGGACAGAGGAAGTTTTTAACTACCATAAACCCTTACCTCTACAAACTTCACTCAACTAACCACTGACAATTGGGGCAACTCGGGATAAACATGGCTAGGTTTGTAATGGCTCTAGTGCTGTTTATCTAGTAACCTTCTATGAACCTATGAACTTATGAACCAAATTATGAAAGCCAGGTGAGTAGTTATATCACAACACATATTATAAGTCTGAGTAGCAGTTTGTGGGGCTTATTTTTTTTAAATCTTAACAACTGGAACAAAGTTCTCATAAATTGAGTTGTCACTTTTTATTGCACCAGCTTCTTCTGTCAAATCACAAGAGCATCTATTACACTTTGTGATGCTAACTGTGAACTCTAAAGACCAAATGCCATACATACTGCAAATAGTAGACTTAATTAAATAGCCCCTAAAAACTAAATAACAAAACTTGTCGATCAGATCAATATGAATAAGTAATCAAATAGTTAATTAAATTAAACTGTTATATTTACTTACTTTAAGACTCAAGATAGAAGAGACATATTGCCCACACTGCCCAACATGCCTAACAAGCAAAGCCGTGAAAATGCATCTTTATGCGTATACATTAACACAAGACTTTAGGCACATCCTGTCATGAGTGAAGCTATTAGACCAGTAAACACACTGCCTCAGTAAGAAGACACACCCCCTTTGAAAAGTGCATACTTCTGTGATGAAACAGAATAACAGAAAAGAAAATTCACTCTCATAACCTGTGTCATTAAGTTGACAGTCACAGCAGAAAGAAACACAGTACACTAATCACCTTGCTCTCTCACTAATAAAACAACTGCTCAGGAGCAGAGCTGTTAAATCAGTAGAAGCCCTTCCACAATAGGAAGACTTGTCTAACCTTTGAATAGAATGTACTCCTATGCTGAAACAAGATTATATGTTTCATTACATTAAATGTATTTTTTAATATCTGCTGACTTTAGTCTACTTATGTTTATGTTGAAAGTTTTATTATTGGTAGTTAGCATACTCATTTTTATCTCAAGTATGATTTGTTTAAATTCTTTTCATTGTTAATTTGTTTTCATTATATTGCATTTCGGGTTTTTTCTCGGATTTCTTTCCCGGTAAGATATAGTGTTTGATTTTCACCAAGGGAAATTGGATAGGCTTAAAGTGAACCTATGAGCTATTAAAAAAAAAAAGATTTAGCAAGCATTTGTCCAACACTAGGTAAGACAATAATTTAATGCCAATTTTTTTATACGTTAAATGAAGAAGATAAACATTTAGAACTATTCTCATGTTTGAGTCTCAGTTAAATGGTATCATATCTAGATGCAAAAAAAGCTACATCATTTATAAATATAACTCATAAAATGTTTAATTTTTTGCAAATAACTACAATTGTGTAGTTATGCACATTACATAATTTGAGTAGTATATAATATACACACACACACACACACACACACACACACACACACACACACACACACATATATATATATATTTATATGGGAGTACTACAGAAACATATTACCCTTCAACTATAAGCAGGGGCAAGCCAACAAATAAAAGACAAACCATATTACTCTTTTCACTTCACTACACTAAGTGCAAATTTGGAGTTGACATATTTAAGTAGCAGGATGTGTGGAGGTCACAGCCCCTAACATGGGACGGTGCAGGGGGGGGCTTGTCCACAGATTATACTTGGAAAAGAGTAATAAGGTTTGTCTTTTATTTGTTTCTCTATGTACTTGTGCCGGAATATAGTAAGTGTTGGTATCCTCTGTGTTTTCAGTATTATGAGATTCAGTATTTTGAGTTTTCAGTATTTTGAACTTTCAAGATATTTTGGTCTCAGGATTTTGGGTTACAGGATTATGTAGCCCTCCTATATATATATATATATATATATATATATATATATATATATATATATATATATATATATATATATATATATATTATTTTCTTAATGTCACAAAATTATTTTGGCTGTTTAAAAGCTAACTAGCCAACTGTTGATGCAACTTTACTGTCTTCTGAATGACTATGACACTCTCTACTCCAGAAATGAATTAGGTACGTACTTTGGATTTAGTTGAAAGCCAACATATTGATTTCCTGTGTGAAACTGCTGCAGAAATAGAGCCACCTCCAGATTTGCTTCAGATGGCAATGCACCGGCTTGCTAAAACACAATTCTATTTGATGCTTCTGTATCTCTTCTCATATGTCTGACTACTAACACAAAACCCACTAAACACTGTTTGTCTGAGTATAAAAGGGTTGCACCAGAGAATCACGACTATGTTTACTGTACAAGAAAGAACCATAGAGCTTATTGCATTGCTTTGCATCAAAGACTTTACCTTCAGCACGTTGAACTTTATATTATAAAATCAGTGGTTTGCTGTAACAGTACACATATTTCATAATATCTCATATTCAGCTGTTCACAAGCATTGATGTTCATCCCTGTGGCCCAAATGCATGTATTTTCATCTTAAAGGAACATATTTGGTTTTGTGATGGAACTACTTTTTGCAGCTGGAGCAGACGAGAACAGATATGTCTTCGTTTTTTGCATTAATGGACAAAATATCATTTAATAGTTAATGCTGATCATGAAAGAATTGTTTTGTTTTCAAGTGGCTCAAAACAGATAGAGTGTATCATAAGTATTTCCTGTTCCTGTGCCCTAGATAGCACCACACACCATATGTTGTAATATAACATGCTTAAGAAGTTAAAAAGGAAGTCAGAAATAGGCAAGCATGACTGCTCTCCACTACTGCAAGTTTCACATTTACTGCTACATCTGCACCTGTGTATGCATGACACAACCAAACTCAGCATTTAAAGTACTACACCTGAAGCCTTGACAAATAATAGCAAATAAAACTACTCTACTTGTAGGCAATGTGATACGAGTTAACAGAGAAAAGAAGAAATATAACGGTATTTTAAAATTTCATATATAGTATAATGCTAGCATTTTTACATTTAAACAGATTTAATGATTCATATGAAATAGGTTATTTTAAAGAAAAAAATGTTGCTGCAATGAAGTTATTTGCATATGTGTGCAAGGTATCTGCAAATGTGAAACAAGGATATCTGAGTCATAACAAGAGAAAAATGTAATAATCACATTCTAATGGGTGCTTAGTGCATTTTAATAAGTAGGCAAAGTTTAGTGAGATAATGCTCTGGATAGTTAAATAACTATTATAGAGTCACTTGCATATAAGCAAAGCCAATAAAAAGAAGCAGCTGGTCCATGTTCCTTTGGAGACAGTGTTTTCACTTCTTTTGGAAACATGGGATAAGAGGCAATGTTTACTATAATCTGTTTTGCTGTTTTTTTTTTCTTTTATGAATATGCAATACAGAGCTAATAATTACCTGATCTGGGCTGCAAACATCACTATTCTCCTATCCTGAAAGACAGCAAGATTGCTGAAAACAGCCTACTTTCAAGTTTAACTCTTAAAATTTAATTCAAACTTGCATGGTCATATGTATTTTACCTTGGAGATAAAGCAGACTCAGAATTGTAACTAAATTTTACAACTTCTTCTGAATAGATGTTATTATATAACAAGATGGTTAGATTTAACCAAATAAACTGCCAGGGCTTTGGGGAAGGAATATGTAAAACAGCTAAGGGCAGATTAATAGTGAGATTTAAACAGTGTTCATCATGGAATGGTGTTTGTTTAATGGTTTCAACTAACCAGTGCACATAGTTTGCACCAAAAACCTGTGATTTTTAAATTCATGCTTAACAAAAAGCATAACAATCATATTATATTGCAGATAAGAACATGTATTTATTTAACTTCTGATTATTTTCAGTGAACACACATACACAAAAAATATTAGAACAGACAAGTAGTATTGGATTTACATTATACAAATACCACAGTAGAAAGATAAATTTACTCTAACTGATCTGCCCTTTTTAAAACACTTAGCATTCCAAGCCTTTCTTCAGTGCTCTCTTGAATGCCTCCATAAATTGTTTTAACTAATTTAATCCTAAACAGCGGGAGACTAATTAACACCTTTGTTTCCAGTGATCTTCTAAGTCAGGAAACCAGTTGCTTCCTGAGATAATTTCCCCCAAATCCTCTACTGAAAACACACTTCATTTGATGTATAATATCTGATAAATGGTGCAGGTAAACAAAGAATGTAAAATATAATAGCTATTTGCTAGACAGTGGGTTATACACTAGTGTAAGAATGAAAAATACAATAGCTAATTCCTATACAGTGGGCTATACACTAGTGAAAGAATGTAAAATACGACAGCTAATTGCTAGACAGTGGGCTATACACTAGTGTAAAAATGTAAAGCATGATAGCTAATTGCTAGACAGCAAGCTATACACTATTGTAAGAATGTAAAATACAATAGCGAATTGCTAGACAGTGGGCTGTACACTAGTGCAGGAATAAAAACTACAATAGCTAGTTGTTAGTGCGCTATACACTAGTGTAAGAATATAAAATATGATAGCTAATTGCTAGACAGTAGGCTATACACTAGTGTAAGAATGCAAAATATGATAGCTATTTGCTAGACAGTCCTATACACAAGTGTTATTATCAAAGGTCTGTCTGTAGATGCTGGTTCTATGTAGCAGATTTATGAAAGCAAAAGTGTAACTTGTTTACCAAAAAATACTAGTGTTGAGGTCAAACAAAGGATTATATCTCTGTAAGTGTAAAAGCTAGATACAGGATATCAGTGAAGGAATTTCTCACCTTCCAAAGAGCATTCTAATTATATATGACAAAAGGAGACAGCATATTGCAGTTTTGTGACATTACTGAACCTATGCAATTTATAGTTATAATAATTTCACAATATTTTAAAAACAATCCCCCGGATTCATGAATCCTCCGTGTAAGACTAAATAAGTCTTACTCGGAGGCTGCACTTGAATGGTATGACGTCAGCGTGCCATGAATATTCATGAGGGCATGCTGACCCAACTCCAAGTCTAACACAGACCGTGCAGGAAAGCAGGGGGCGTGTCCGACTGCCGAGCAGTCTAAATGTCCACGCCTCTGCAAGTGTCCGAATTGCAAAATGTAAACACACAAGAGCGAGTCCACCCAAATGTCCCAGCACACTTATAAAAAGTAAAACATTATTTTTTTTTTCAAATTCCTGAAATAGCTGCCCGTATTTGCGCACTTGTGCGTGGGTGTGCCCATTGCTTAGCTGCATTTAGCAATCCCGTCATGGAAGAGCATAAGAAGGAATATTTATGCAAATTATGCCAAATAGCAATAGCATAATGGTAGAGTGTTCGCACAAAGAGGAGGCATTCACGGTTCAAGTCCCACCACTCCCCTTCCTATTTATGTTTTAAATCAGTTATATGAAATAATACCCGACATATATGATTACAATTTTACTAAAAAGCAGTGAAATGGCCTATGTATCAGTGAACAAAATATATATTTATAAAGGATCCTGATATATAATTGCCTGCAGTTAAGCTGCGTTTTACCCAGCGCAATATAGGTGCCAGTAGTTCAGCAGTGCTTTACTGAGTGCAATGTAGTTGCCCATAGCTAAATAGCGCTTTACCCAGCGCAATGTAGTTGCCCATAGCTAAATAGCGCTTTACCCAGCACAATGTAGTTGCCCATAACTAAATAGCGCTTTACCCAGCACAATTGGTTTGAGCGGAGGTGCGCACTGTGCCAACCAGCGCACCGTAGGCAAGGTGGAGCAATGTAGACCAAAGTTGCTTAAACACAGCCACACCCCCTAGCCTATTCGGACAGTAGTAGAATAAAATGCAATGACAAGGTTCGAATCCAGGACTCTAGGCACCATAATCAAAGTACTGAACCACTAAGCCATGACAGTTTAGGATAAACAGCCACTGTTAACATACATATACTCATAAATGATAGATTAACCATTACTAAGCAGGTCTGCAGTCAGCCGAGAATTTTCAAAAACAGCCAATCACATAAAAGTGTGGGAAATGCGGCATATTTAAGCCCCATAGGCAGGAATCCTCGCCATAACTGACTGTAGCTCACATCTGCAGTGAGAATGGCTGGTGCTGGAGAGGGTACATGCTTCCGAGCGCAACATTGGGGCATCGAGGAGTCGAAATACATGGTTTGGCTCCTTGTCCACCATCATGAGTCAAGACTCCTGCAGGGCCAGTTCCAAGGGACGGAGTACAAGGCAGAGGCTTGGAACCAGTTAGCTCATGACCTCACCAGTGTCACAGGTGTTCCTCGAACTGGTGAGCAGGTCCATCACCACCATGCAGACCTGAAGAGACGGAAGCAAGAACTACTGAACCTATGGATACAGGAGGCCTGTGGGATGCAAGATGCCCCACAACTGAGTAGGTAGCCATGGAATGCAGTATGTAAGAAATGATAATTGATTCTGTATAATGGATAGGTATGTCTCAATATCCCATCATTTATTTCACAGCTGCAGATGACCATGCTGCGAATCAGCAAGCCTATGCAGATAGGCTGCTAAGGCTGCGCCAACAGGCAGGTTAGTGATTATTCTGCATGTATTGTTATACAAAATAGGGGAGAGAGCATGAAAGAAAGTGTTGTAGTCCAATAATACAGCCATAAAATGCCCTGAATAAGTCCTCTGCATGTACTGTTATATGAAATAAATCAGAGAGCCAGAAAAAGAGCATAGTAACCCATTAAGAAAGGTAACATATGTCCGGAATAATATCTCTGCAGGTACTGTCATATAAAATAAGTGAGCGAGCCTGAAAAAGAGTGTTCTAACCTATTAATAAAGGTATAATATGTCTTGAATATGTCTTTCATATGCACTGTAATATCAAATAAAGGAGTGAGCCTGTGGAAAAGAGTGTAATGTAATTAATAAAGGTATAAAACCTGGAGTGTGTCTGTGTCACTTACTTTGAAATGTTGTTATACCCTTGCATTATACAAATAGTACTGTTTTAATAAGTGCTGGCAACACACAGTTGGGCAGTCTTATCTAAAGTGGGTGATGGAAGTGCTAGTAGCTGTGAAGCATATATACAGTCCTCAACAGTCAGTTACTGGCTGGCACACAAGTAGCTTGTTAATTTGTTCCCCAGAAATGTGAGTGTGCTACAAGAAATGCAGGGTTCTGTTCAAATTGAACTGAAAATGTCATGTGAACACATCCAGATATGTAGATAAAGAAATATAAATACAACAATAAATATGTAGCAGTAACATCTGCATCCTGGACAGTTAGTATGTCAGATATAGGTCAGGTATATAATGAACTAGCCAAACCCATTACACAACCTAATGCATATTGCCAAGTGTAATAATACATGCAGGGGATATACACCTGCAGTCAATAGGAATGTAGTGTAGACTAAAAGTACTTATAAGATGTTAATTGAGGTTTCTTTCTACATCCTACTGTATGTGTATAAACAATCAATTCCACAACTTAATGGGTATGTGTAATCTCAAAACATTTGTTGGGACATATGTCCTATTGTTCTATAAATATCTGCATTCACTTTTATGCATGTGCCCTGTTCAAACACCACAATCATGGTGGCCTGTTGCCACCAATCATCCCAGCATGCTGTTGGAATGTCCACTGTTGCTCAATGTATGCATGTGTTATGCTTGCTGTTCAACTGTTGGATCCTTGGTGTGTTGGGTTAATGGGAATATTACTGCATGCTGTTACAACTAATTTGGAATGCTGTTGTTGATGTTGTTGTAATTAAACACACCTAATCACAGAACATATGGGAAGGCCGGTCCCAGCGGACCCATCTGTCCCTCCTCAGCTGGCGAGTGCACCTGGCGCCAGCAGGTACGGTGCCCGGCCCAGGCTCCCCTCCTCCGTTGGTCATGTGCCACCTTCGGGTGGAAGCACTGCAGGGGATGGGGCTCGCCCCCCTGTGCAAGCGTGGGTGGAGAAGGGCCACCTGTCACCCTTTGAAGGGTCTGAGTTGTGGTGCGTAGGGAGATCCAGCGTTCAACCACTGATCCCCTACTGCCTGTCCTACGCAGCCCCCAGCACAGCCACCCGTGGGGCTGTGAAGGTGCAGTGGTGACTGCCCATGGGTGGGGATCTCAGTTCCACTGTTACCATCTGTGGGCTCATGGGCTTGCGATTTCCAAACATCTGTCCCCGTCAATTGTGTTCACCCACCCCATGTGTCATACACTGCCCCTGTATGCATCTTGTCTGTTTACCTCCCCAACCTACCTCCCCAAATATACCTACTTCCTCAACCTCACTTTCCACACTCACCTGAAAAAAAAAAAAAAAAGGGCAATCTGTACCCACAAAAAAATTACGCCCCATACATAGCTGCCCATTTTGCACACATGTCCGCTGGACATGTAAACTGATAATTATAACTGGCAGTACAACATACTTTGTTGTCACATACTTTGTTGTCCTCACCCCTCTCCCAGGGGTGGAAGGTTTCAAATTTCACTCCAAATTTCTTGCATATGCACAGCTGTTGCTGGTAAAGAAATGGGCAGCTATGGACCTTCCCTACACCTGTCCTGCACATCCCGAGCTTGTTTTCCTACTGTCTTTCCCTCTTTGTGCCCTCTTTTTCACCACTTTTCTATCACCCCATTTTCTTTTCTTTCAAAGAATGAGCACAGGGGTTAGTGGGAGTAAGCACTTTTAAGCAGCAGTAAGCGGGTTTAAGTGTGTGCATGTGTGCTTAGCTAAGTGTCACTAAGCGTTGCGCAAACCCGTGCAAACCCACTTACAACTGCTTAAAAGTGCCTTAGTCACTCTATGTCAGGGCCCTTGTTCTGCTCAGCTGCAAAATAAAATACCTCTGCCAGTTTCGAATCCCAGACCATTGACACAATAGACTGCATGAATTACCACTAAGCCACAGCAGATATACAATAACCTGGTGCTCATAAAAATATATCATGCATTTCAATGACTGAATGTAAAGGATAAATAGGAAGGCCACAGCACAAAGCTTGTTTTGTGGATAATTACCAGCAATTGTTGTGAAATGCATTACATGAGTGTGATATGAGAAGCAGCCATTCTAGCAGCAAATAAAGTTACAGAGGCACTTTACAACCCCCACACAGTATCATAGCAGGACAAACAGTGGAAAATCTGATTAGGGCAGAGGCCATACTACCCAACTGTGACTACTTAACAGGGATGTCCCTGATTGTGAAACATATTGAAGCTGTGTCCCTCTAAATCCCTCTGAAAAGTACTGACATCAGTCAGAAAGGTGGGGTATTACACAATGAATACTGACAATAATAACAGTAGACACTGCTTGTACTTCATAAAAGGAGTACGTATCCATATGCACTGCTTCACACAAGTCTAGACTTTTACTGTCTCTATACTGTGTAAGGTGTACTTCACATTTAACTACCTATCCCTGATTCCATGCAAAGATGTATCTGAGTGTTTCATAGGCCTGGCAGAGGCACAAACCCACAGGTATAGCAGCTATCCTGATGTTACACACACTGCAAATAACTGTGGTAGGACTTCCACAAGCATACCCTTATGTAGGAGTACAACACAGAAATACCAAAGGATGTAGCCATGTACTGGTAGCAACTGACTGTAACAATGCCATTGCACTAGTGATGAAAACACCTGTGGGTTGCACAGACAAAGAATAACAGTGTAACATTTGACTACCATCTGGATAGGTTCACAGTTGGGAACTATGCAGGCAGACCACCTGCTTTGATAAACCAACAGGTACACACCAATCCTTTTAGTCCAGTGAGATAATATTCACACAGTAATACATAATGCTCTCTGTATGTCAGCACCCCCCACACTTTAAATACACTTGTGTGTCTAGGGTCTACCAAGGATGTAGGTAGGCATACACAGTACTGGAATTGTCCAGTTGTCCTGTGATCCCTGTGCTAATGTCAACAATAAAACCACAAACCCTGCAGAAGTGCGTACATTAATATTCACAGTATAACAGTTCACAAACAGTTCATGTGCCAAAAGAATGCTTCTCAATAACTACGTTTGTATGGCAGTTAATTATATGAGTGGAAAAGAAACTACATAGTCACATAAATGTTGTGTAAGCATTTGTAGGGGTGAGTTAAACTCTACACTGATAGCTCTGTACTGCAAGTGGCAACAGACAGGCCTGAGTACAACATGTACATCACTGTCTACACCTCTAGCTTCAGATATAAGAAGTATACCAACCTTCTGATTTACACAACAGTGTTCACAGCAAACAAGCATGGGCCCCACTCTGGAAGTCTGAAATGGCTACGCCTACATACCTTAGCAATTTATAGCATCGGGTTGCTATGACAGTGAGCACTGCAATTACCACACAGCATGCTGTATGCATTTACCAAATGCCGGGCAGCAATTGATGCAGAGGGCATCACATGCACATGCCCAGATAACTATAAAAGCAGATTGTACTTGCTATCCCCACATGCAATCATTACATTGCACGTGTCAGCAACTACTGACAAACTTCATTACTGAATGAAGAAGCCTTACTTAAGTAAATATTATATTTACTTCTTTAAAAACCTAAATATATTAATTAAGAAAACAAAAACTTAATTAATAACCAATAATAACTAATAAGTAAAAAATTTTACTTAATAAAAAAAAACTTGAAAAGCATACACAGATGGACCTGACAGTGAGTAGCAGGTATGTAACAGATTTGTAGTTACTGGCAAGTAGTAGATGTTTATGGATAGTACTGTACATACTCAGAAACATGCATAAGTGGCAGCAGTATGTATGTATGCAGTGATGCCATGCATAACTACTGCCATGGACAAAGTAGTTTGTAGCTGTGTGCAGTGGGACATAACTATGACATATGTATCTCAGCATTATATGTCGAACATCTGAACATGTTATCTATGGTCTGTACAGCACTGCATGTAATGGCAGTTTGGGGGAGTAGTGCAAACACCTATATAAACCTGGATGTGACAGAGTAAGACATGCATGATAGTAACATAATTTGTAGCTCAGCATTGGCAACTGCTGTACCAGGCTAGTATAATAGTGTTATCATTTGCAGCTATATATAATCCCTGTACTATTACTTTATGCACACATGTGACAACTGTCCATGTTGTAGCAAGGCCCAACAGGTCATCTGTGAGGTGCACGGACTTACAACAGTGTGGACCCTGTGTGTGTATGGCACACACATATGGAGAGATATGTATGTGTCTGATAAATTAGCATTTGAACATGTGCATAGAGCAGGGGACATACTGCAACTGTTTGTGAAGGGTGGACAATTATATGTTGTTGCAGGTTGTTATGTGCATTTTTATATGTAGGTGGTAGTGTGTGGCAAACAAGACAGTATACTGTGCTGGCATATGACATGTGGCGTTTAAACGCCGTGGGTATGATTTCTCAGGTGTTAGTCTTCCAAATAGGGGGTCCTGCTAAAGGTATCCTGCTAAAGGTACATGGGCTAAGACTACCTTCCATGCATTCTGCACAAGACTGTGCAATATCATTACATAACTGCATCCCTCTCAACCTTTGCATAATTGGTATTTCCACCATGAAAGGTGGACTGTATATGTGCCTATATGTATATCTATATATACACCAATGGATGTTCATATGTACGCCCAAGCTCAATGTTGTAAACGTATTGCCATCCCTCATGTTAAAAACCCTGTACACATGAACTACCACATAGGTGGTAGTCTACTCAACACCGAAAGTGTGATGAGAGACTATGGGACAAAGGTGGACAGTAGTGTCCCTATTGATAATCACAGTGCCACACTAGTCATGTAAACTGAGTAAGGTCCACATGTCAACAGAAAAGGTGTGTCATCCATGGAATAAGAGGTCAGTGTTCCACTGTACTCATCAGTCATAACACCCATCATAGAGTACATTGGCCCTGTCGGTATGTACCTCAGAAGACATCCACAGCAACAGTAGACGCCAGACACATACCTCACAAAGATTATTACCGGACTCAAATAGATGCCCTATGCAGACTGCCCTACAAAACCACAGCTACACTGTTTCACATACCGCCTACCCAGAGGCAACTTCTGCCTAATATACAAAGCTATGCCAAATCCACAGGTGTTGGACATGCTCCATATATACAGATTACACTCCATACAAGCTACACACTGTACTGATCTAAACCATGTAATGTGAAAAAGCAGTACATGCTGGTGTGGTACATTATCATCTCAGACACATACCATACTCTGGAACTAACCACCTATCAATAGCAAATGAAGGTCCTCATTAGCAGTTGTCATGAATAATCATGATGAGTGGGTGTGAGATAGGAAACACAACCCGGGAGTCACCACTGTGGCTCTGCATGATGGGGCACATGAACCTACATTACATGAGTGTGGAAGGGCAGGGTACCATATGGCTATGCTTCCATAGGTCCTACAGATAATAGCCTTTTAGCTACCTAGGACCTGATACACACACGCATGTACTTGTTGCATTACTGGTTGAGGTTGACTGGGTGTGATGGTGAATGTGTAGGTGAATGTGTCAAAGTTGTATATATGTGTGATAGCCTAGTGTGAAACCATGCATTTCATGTTATGTAGTGTTGTAGCTCAAATCACAGCAAAGGATATGTATGCTATTGCTAGGCAGGAAAAGCAGTAAGGCATATGGTGTGACGTAGTCCCATGGTGTTGACCGGAGTGTGCCATTGTAGGCTTAAGCAGTACATGTATGCTTATCGATTGGTAACAGTAGTGAATGCAAATCCTGTATGAACAGTAGTACTACCTGAAGCTGGAGGCCTAAACAGGACAGTATGGTTTACATCCACATTGCTTGGACACACTGTTTTGTTTGTCACCTGTAGTCCTCACATATTACAAACCTCAGGCATGAGGTTTTGTAGGTGCTGACACACAATACTGTATGTTACAGAGGTAAAACTGATCTGGGTTACCATACCTATGTGTCCTGTAGGTATGTCTAATGTGTGTGTGGGTATGCTTGTAACATGGCCTTGGTGGTATGTGTGTCACAGGATATATGTGCATATCTAGCAACATGTGTAGTGTATTACAGCAGTATGCCACCTATAGTGGTGAATGTGCACATTTGTTACTGAGGGGTTTGCTATCAACAATTAGCGTGGTGTACTGAAAGTACTTAAACTGTACTTAACATTCATTTCAATGGATGACAAATGTCTGCATGCATTAGCTTCATACACACCCCTGTGGCTAGGTGGTACATTGTGTCACATAGAGTGTGCCATGTACTGTTGTATAGTCTTACATACTGGTTCCACTTTGTTGCTGTGCAGAACATGTTTTGGAATATAGTATGTGCCGGGCACTGTCAGTAAGTTGTGGGCTGAGCAGTCCTATGTGGTATGAAAGGTGTGTATCTACTGACAACCAATAGGTTGCTATTTATGGCATTTCATTGATTTCTGTACTTTAGCATGTTAAGTGTGCCACATGACATGCTCACAATGACTGTTTTATTGTCTTACAGGAATATGTCTCACAACAGGAAGCCTGCCTATTCCCCTGAGGAGGAAGAGGTCATCAATGATGCCCTGGTACAGCATTATAACTTGCTGTTCTCTAGATGTAGCCAGGACCAGCATGGACACACTGCACTGTGGCAGGATGTTGTCCATTGGGTGAATAATGTAGGCATGCATAACTGGACTTATGAGCAGGTACGCCATCACTGCAGTGATTTAATCAGACATGTCCAGCAGCATGCCTTCGATGTCCACATACTACAGCTTGTCACAGGTGGTGGTGCATCAACACATCCCCCCCTCACCAGAGTGGAAGAGCTGCTCCTCAGCGTGGTGGCTCCTGGACAAGCAGTACAACAGACATGCATCATCATGGAGGCCGGAGTCACCCAGCACGTAGATACAGAGCGTGCAGGTAACATGGCATATCTGTAGACTACTGTTAGATCAATTGTTAGAACATGCATTTACCAGATGTGTACTGTGCATTCAGAAGATGTGGAGCCTGGTGTCATGCAATACTGATACTTTGGAACATAATTTGTATGCCTGTGACTGTCACCTCTTATACTACTGTGGAATTGCAAACACACAGCAGCAATACCATAGTTGTTGACACTGACAAACTGTCTCATATCCTTGTAGGTCCCTCTGGTGTAATAGCAAGACAGCACACCCATGCTGGTGAGTGTTCTACATTTAATATAGCATATAACATGTGCATGTCATAGAAGACCTGTAGGCCATATACACATGTAAAACACCTACACATAATGCATGCCCTGCATGTTCTCTGTGGGACTATGCACATCCCAGTAACATGAGTATCTGCCTCAAACACATGCAATACACAGAGCATCCCAACCAATTGTGGTACACTGTAGTGGACATTGTATAGACAGAGTCAATACACATGCACACAACATACACCACTTTGTCATATGCAGTTGGTGTTAATTTGATACACATGGCATATGTAGACACCTGCTGTAAGGTCATACTCCAGTATTCCAAATGTCAACAACACAGCACACGTACTATACCTGGGGGTAGTGGACTATCATGGGGCGGTGTGACACGCTTCAACACATAACACATTCATGTGAGGCAATGCTCCCTATTGAACACCTTACATACCCATGTAACAACTGGCTGTGAAATGGTTAATGTAGCCAAAGTGTTGCAGGTCAGGTGCAGCATGATAGTTGCCATTGTGACATACATTAGTGGCCTTGGTTGACCATATGATGCTGCCTGATAATGGCTCATGATACAACACTACATCCATTTATAGTAACTACAGTATTACACATAGCATTCATTGCTATACACATGACAGTTGTGTGCATCCGGCCATGGTATGTATACCGATGAGTGATGATGCACAGGACATTGGAAAGTGTTCCAGACTTGCACAGCAATGTTGTGTCCATGTACATGTTGTGTTCCAAGGTGAGGCCAATCATTGAACAACACACATGCATCAAAGACATGTATACTGTTATCAACAAGGACTCTCCACACTCGCACTGCATGCTGTTGAGCAACACACATCCTGCATGCTGACACATGTGATAGGACTCTTTGGCTTGTGATACTGTACTGCACCATCAACCACTAATGGATATGTTCCGTATTGCTGTTGGTGTGTGTGTATGTGTGTGTGTGTGTGTGTGTGTGTGTGTGTGTGTGTGTGTGTGTGTGTGTGTGTGTGTGTGTGTGTCAACTTGACTGAGTAGAGTATGTGTGCATGTGTGTGTGTGTTCATGTGTTCATGTGTGCATGTGTTCATGTGTTCATGTGTGCATGTGTGCATGTGTACATCTGTGAATGTGTGCATGTGTGCATGTGTTCATGTGTTCATGTGTGCATGTGCATTAACATCCTGTACAGATTGTGAAGTGTGTTTCCTGTCTTCCTCTCACAGGTGCTGAGGTATTGGATGAGTGCAGCAGGGAACCTGAGGTCACTGCCACAAATAGTGGGCATGATGACACGTTTAGTGGCACAGGAAGGTTTGTCAGGTGCACATTCATACAGCCAATACATCCCTCAACACCAATGGCCTTAGCCGTGGAACAGCATACAGCAGGCACCGACCAGGATAGTGTGGTATCTATGGCACATGCAACCCCACACAGCAGCCATACCCAGACACCTGGAATGGTACCACATAGGCATATGTCCAGGGGTACTTGTGGGAGCACTGCTGGTCATACCTGGCAGACGTGCCCCCACAGGTCACACAACCTCAGCCATGTTCCGGTCTGTAATGCAGGCACAGGCACATACGGAACGGTACACCAGGCAGGGACTAAGGGAGCAGAGGGCTCTCAACACCACTATCAATGACAGTATCCGTGACCTTGCCGGTGCCATCCGTAATTACACCGAGGTCATTGATAGACATTGGGGGGAGACACTAGATGTCCTCCGCAATGTAATGTCCATGTGCCAGGACGGTGCAGGACGGCTGAGACGTCAATGTGGACGTATGCCAGCAACATCATCAGCTGGCACTCATCGCAGATGACACACAAGTCCCAGCTGCTCCCGTAGTGACAGTACCAGCCCCAGCAATGTTGGCGCTGTCAATAGACTGTCCTAGATGACCACATGCACGTGGCTCTGGCCAGTCCCAGCAGGGACATGGGTCCAGTCGACATCCCTCTGCCTCTGACGATAGTACCCAGTCTGGCTTGGTACCCGATACTGTCAGTGGCACCCCTGGCAGGCACAGGTACTGTGTCCGTGACCAGAGACAGTGAGCTGTACAGCCTGGCAGGTACAGTCCGTGGCTGTCCCACAATCACCCGTATGTGGCAGCCACAAGGTGGAATTGTGTGCATGCAGACACACACACATAAACCAAACACCTAGGGCTAACACATACACACGCACATTTCACCAACATTGACCCATACTGTACTGTTGTCCCTCACACACACACACACACACACACACACACACACACACACACACACACACACACACACACATACATGTCAATTGGATGGGTCATTGTCGGGCTCTGGCAAACCAATAACACACCCTGTGCATATGATGAAACTGTGCCACCTCCTGTCATCTGTGACAATGATGCAGGAACAGGCTTACATGGTGCTGATGCACAGGGTGACCTAATAGCAGTGTAGCAATGTTAGAATGTTGTCAACAGCAAGGTGTACTGCTATCCTTGTAGGTATATCTGAGCAGGCATGATGCATTAAAGCTATGATTATCAATGTAATATTGTTTACACCAGTGTTAATTCCAATACTGTATTGTCCGCCCATGTGCCACTTGGCTGATGTGTGTGGTACTGGCAGCATGTGTTGTTGAGTGGATGGTACATGTGTGATGTGTGCAGTACAGATTTGCAGGTGTACATTTGTGAACATGGTGGAGGTGCACCATCTGCATGTATGTGCATAGTGGACACATGGGAAGGGTGACATGCCCTGTATTACACAGCGTTAACACTTCATATTTCCTATTGATGGCCAGTGTGCATTTTACTACACATATGTTACAATTTGGGTACACATGTGTGTATGACATGGTTTACCACTATGCTGTGGGTGATACTGTTTATATTGGTCATTGTTTTGCATACTGGTAGTATACATAACCTCAACAGCCTGACTTTACCCAATCATTAGCTGATGTCTTGACAACTGACACACAAATGTAAAATACACAGTAGCATTTGAGTCCTTTCGGTACTATACTATACCAGTAACCAGTGGTATTGTCCGCCACACATTTCTGGGACCACTCCTGTTTGGCATGTAGATGTCCCAGGTACAAGCAAACACACTAGGGATATCTCCGTCCAGATCTGGTAATGCATACAGTGGCCTACAATGCATTCTCCAGATGAGACACTTATCCTCCACAAGGGTATCATACAGACAGATACCTGTTGACCAACACATGCTGTAATGCTATAAGCCAACTATAGCATAATCATCCACATTTACAATACACAGTATCCTGACAGTACCACATTGTTAGTAGCCCACAACTTGAAGCAGGGGTACCAATGTGTACATACAGCCACAAGTTATGTCATCTGTCCTTTGCTATTCACATTTCCAAAGGTATGCTGATGTCCCTCAGTGAATCACATAAGCATGAAGGGGTCTGTATGCATATCCACGGAGGTGTTGTACACCTGTAATGAATGGCCATTATTGACAGACTGTGTTGTGTTTGAACATGTCTGACATATACCCCAGGCATGAACCCTCACTCACACTATTCTATAGAAACTGTCATGGGTGTGTGTGACACAGATGACCTAGGCCACAGATCACTACAGTGGCTGGCCTTGACACATACATACATATGTGACCTAAGGTCTGAGAAGCAGCAGCACAGACTGTCAATGGTAACAGATGTATTCGTGTAGAAAGCAGGCTTCACACCTATGAACTCATTGAGGTCACATGTACATATATGTATTTGCCACACAGTTAACAATTGAGGTCACATGTACATATATGTATGTGCCACACAGATACCGGTAGTGTGCAATGCACATACTGTTGTTTTACTGATATGTCATACAATACTGATAATTTGGAACATAATTTGTATGCCTGTGACTGTCACCTCTTATACTACTGTGGAATTGCAAACACACAGCAGCAACACCATAGTTGTTGACACTGACAAACTGTCTCATATCCTTGTAGGTCCCTCTGATGTAATAGCAAGACAGCACTCCCATGCTGGTGAGTGTTCTACATTTAATACAGCATATAACATGTGCATGTCATAGAAGACCTGTAGGCCATATACACATGTAAAACACCTACACATAATGCATGCTCTGCATGTTCTCTGTGGGACTATGCACATCCCAGTAACATGAGTATCTGCCTCAAACACATGCAATACACAGAGCATGCCAACCAATTGTGGTACACTGTAGTGGACATTGTATAGACAGAGTCAATACACATGCACACAACATACACCACTTTGTCATATGCAGTTAGTGTTAATTTGATACACATGGCATATGTAGACACCTGCTGTAAGGTCATACTCCAGTATTCCAAATGTCAACAACACAGCACACATACTATACCTGGGGGTAGTGGACTATCATAGGGCGGTGTGACATGCTTCAACACATAACACATTCATGTGAGGCAATGCTCCCTATTAAACACCTTACATACCCATGTAACAACTGGCTGTGAAATGGTTAATGTAACCTAAGTGTTGCAGGTCAGGTACAGTATGATAGTTGCCATTGTGACATACATTAGTGGCCTTGGTTGACCACATGATGCTGCCTGATAATGGCTCATGGTACAACACTACATCCATTTATAGTAACTACAGTATTACACATAGCATTCATTGCTATACACCTGACAGTTGTGTGCATCCGGCCATGGTATATATACCGATGAGTGATGATGCACAGGACATTGGAAAGTGTTCCAGACTTGCACAGCAATGTTGTGTCCATGTACATGTTGTGTTCCAAGGTGAGGCCAATCATTGAACAACACACATGCATCAAAGACATGTATACTGTTATCAACAAGGACTCTCCACACTTGCACTGCATGCTGTTGAGCAACTCACATCCTGCATGCTGACACGTGTGATAGGACTGTTTGGCTTGTGATACTGTACTGCACCATCAACCACTAATGGATATGTTCCGTATTGCTGTTGGTGTGTGTGTGTGTGTGTGTGTGTGTGTGTGTGTGTGTGTGTGTGTGTGTGTGTGTCTCAACTTGACTGAGTAGTGTATGTGTGCATGTGTGTGTGTGTTCATGTGTTCATGTGTGCATGTGTTCATGTGTTCATGTGTACATGTGTGCATGTGTACATCTGTGAATGTGTGCATGTGTGCATGTGTTCATGTGTGCATGTGTGCTAACATCCTCTACAGATTGTGAAGTGTGTTTCCTGTCTTCCTCTCACAGGTGCTGAGGTATTGGCTGAATGCAGCAGGGAACCTGAGGTCACTGCCACAAATAGTGGGCATGATGACACGTTTAGTGGCACAGGCAGGTTTGTCAGGTTCTATCGTTGGTCTGCCAATTGACAGTACACAGCTGTCCACCCCATCTATGTGCACATTCATACAGCCAATACATCCCTCAACACCAATGGCCTTAGCCGTGGAACAGCATACAGCAGGCACCGACCAGGATAGTGTGGTATCTATGGCACATGCAACCCCACACAGCAGCCATACCCAGACACCTGGAATGGTACCACATAGGTGTATGTCCAGGGGTACTTGTGGGAGCACTGCTGGTCATACTTGGCAGACGTGCCCCCACAGGTCTCACAACCTCAGCCATGTTCCGGTCTGTAATGCAGGCACAGGCACATAGGGAACGGTACACCAGGCAGGGACTAAGGGTGCAGAGGGCTCTCAACACCGCAATCAATGACAGTATCCGTGACCTTGCCGGTGCCATCCGTAATTACACCGAGGTCATTGATAGACGTTGGGGGAGACACTAGATGTCCTCCGCAATGTAATGTCCATGTGCCAGGATGGTGCGGGACGGCTGAAACATCGATGTGAACGTATGCCAGCAACATCATCAGTTGGCACTCATCGCAGATGACACACAAGTCCCAGCCGCTCCCGTAGTGGCAGTACCAGCCCCAGCAATGTTGGGGCTGGGCTGTCAATAGACTGTCCTAGACGACCACATGCACGTGGCTCTGGCCAGTCCCAGCAGGGACATGGGTCCAGTCAACATCCCTCTGCCTCTGACGATAGTACCCAGTCTGGCTTGGTACCCGATATTGTCAGTGGCACCCCTGGCAGGCACAGGTACTGTGTTCATGACTGGAGACAGTGAGCTGTACAGCCTGGCAGGTACAGTCCGTGGCTGTCCCACAATCACCCGTATGTGGCA
This sequence comes from Protopterus annectens, assembly GCF_019279795.1. Taxonomy (NCBI): domain Eukaryota; kingdom Metazoa; phylum Chordata; order Ceratodontiformes; family Protopteridae; genus Protopterus; species Protopterus annectens. The sequence continues at coordinate 995,431,110 of NC_056745.1, read as the reverse complement.
GCCACAAGGTGGAACTGTGTGCATGCAGACACACATACATAAACCAAACACCTAGGGTAACACATACACACGCACATTTCACCAACATTGACCCATACTGTACTGTTGTCCCTCACACACACACACACACACACACACACACACACACACACACACACACACACACACACACACACACAAACACACATACATGTCAATTGGATGGGTCATTGTCGGGCTCTGGCAAACCAATAACACACCCTGTGCATATGATGAAACTGTGCCACCTCCTGTCATCTGTGACAATGATGCAGGAACAGGCTTACATGGTGCTGATGCACAGGGTGACCTAATAGCAGTGTAGCAATGTTAGAATGTTGTCAACAGCAAGGTGTACTGCTATCCTTGTAGGTATATCTGAGCAGGCATGATGCATTAAAGCTATGATTATCAATGTAGTATTGTTTACACCAGTGTTAATTCCAATACTGTATTGTCCGCCCATGTGCCACTTGGCTGATGTGTGCGGTACTGGCAGCATGTGTTGCTGAGTGGATGGTACATGTGTGATGTGTGCAGTACAGATTTGCAGGTGTACATTTGTGAACATGGTGGAGGTGTACCATCTGCATGTATGTGCATAGTTGACACATGGGAAGGGTGACATGCCCTGTATTACACAGTTTTAACACTTCATATTTCCTATTGATGGCCAGTATGCATTTTACTACACATATGTTACGATTTGGGTACACATGTGTGTATGACATGGTTTACCACTATGCTGTGGGTGATACTGTTTATATTGGTCATTGTTTTGCATACTGGTAGTTTACATAACCTCAACAGCCTGACTTTACCCAATCGTTAGCTGATGTCTTGACAACTGACACACAGATGTAGAATACACAGTAGCATTTGAGTCCTTTTGGTACTATACTATACCAGTAACCAGTGGTATTGTCTGACACACATTCCTGGGACCACTCCTGTTTGGCATGTAGATGTCCCAGGTACAAGCAAACACACTAGGGATATCTCCGTCCAGATCTGGTAATGCATACAGTGGCCTACAATGCATTCTCCAGATGAGACACTTATCCTCCACAAGGGTATCATACAGACAGATACCTGTTGACCAACACATGCTGTAAAGCTATAAGCCAACTATAGCATAATCATCCACATTTACAATACATAGTATCCTGACAGTACCACATTGTTAGTAGCCCACAACTTTTAGCAGGGGTACCAATGTGTACATACAGCCACAAGTTATGTCATCTGTCCTTTGCTATTCACATTTCCAAAGGTTTGCTGATGTCTCTCAGTGAATCACATAAGCATGAAGGGGTCTGTATGCATATCCACGAGGTGTTGTACACCTGTAATGAATGGCCATTATTGACAGACTGTGTTGTGTTTGAACATGTCTGACATATACCCCAGGCATGAACCCTCACTCACACTATTCTATAGAAACTGTCATGGTTGTGTGTGACACAGATGACCTAGGCCACAGATCACTACAGTGGCTGGCCTTGACACATACATACATACATATGTGACCTAAGGTCTGAGAAGCAGCAGCACAGACTATCAATGGTAACAGATGTATTCATGTAGAAAGCAGGCTTCACACCTATGAACTCATTGAGGTCACATGTACATATATGTATTTGCCACACAGTTAACAATTGAGGTCACATGTACATATATGTATGTGCCACACAGATACTGGAAGTGTGCAATGCACATACTGTTGTTTTACTGATATGTCATACAGTTGTAAAAGCAAAACCCACAACACATTAACCAACAGTGTCACACACACACAAACTCAGCAATTGCAGGATTCAAACCCCTACCTAATTATGTTATGATACTAGAGAGATCCACAGTAACATAACACACTATATGCTTTACAGGAAGCTTTTATTTCCACTGCTGTATTTCTGGGATACTGACATCATCAGACATGCCAAAGAGGAGATTACCTCTTGGAATGTGTTTTCAAAGACTCCAAAAAGGGCACTCCTCTCAAAGGAAAAGAAATGACACACGTACATCACCCCCCTCCACCCACCGCCATTGTAGGATTCAAATCCCTACTTGACTATGTCATGATACTACAGAGATACGCATTAATACAACACGCTATATGCTTTACTGGGTGCTGTCATTTCTCCTGCTATATTTCTAGGATGCTAACATCATCAGACTTGTCAAAGAAGAATCTAACTCTATTCATGTGTTTCCTAGTCTCCAAAAAGGGAACTCCTCTCACAAGAAATCACACACACCCCCCACAGAACAATTGCAGGATTCAAACCTCTACTTAATTTTGGTTTTGATAATACAGGGATATACATTAACATGATGCGTTATATGCTTTACTGGGTGTTTCCATTTCTCCTGCTATATTTCTAGGATGCTGACATCATCAGACTTGCCAAAGAAGAATCTACCTCTATTCATGTGTTTTCCTAGTCTCCAAAAAGGGAACTCCTCTCAAAAGAAATCACACCCCCCCTACACAGAGCAATTTCAGGATTCAAACCCCTACTTAACTATGTTATGATACTGCAGAGATTACGCATTAACATGACGCGCTATATACTGATGTCATCAGACATGCCAAAGAGGAGATTACCTCTTTGAATGTGTTTTCAAAGACTCTAAAAAGGGCACTCCTCTCAAAGGAAAAGAAATGACACAGGCACATCACCCCCCTCCACACACACAGCAATTGCAGGATTCAAACCCCTACTTTGCATTAACACAACACACTATATATTTTACTGGATGCTTTCATTTCTCCTGCTATATTTCTAGGATGCTGACATTATCAGACTTGCCAAAGAAGAATCTACCTCTATTCATGTGTTTTCCTAGTCTCCAAAAAGGGAACTCCTCTCACAAGAAATCACACACACACCCAACAGAACAATTGCAGGATTCAAACCTCTACTTAACTATGGCTTTGATACTACAGGGATACATATTAACACGACGCTATATGCTTTACTGGGTGTTTTCGTTTCTCCTGCTATATTTCTAGGATGCTGACATCATCAGACTTGCCAAAGAAGAATCTACCTCTATTAATGTGTTTTCCTAGTCTCCAGAAAGGGAACTCTTCTCACAAGAAATCACACACACACCCCACCTCGAGCAATTTCAGGATTCAAACTCCTACCTAATTATGTTATGATACTACAGAGATACGCATTAACATGACGCGCTATATGCTTTACTGGGTGTTATTATTTCTCCTGCTATATTTCTAGGATGCTGACATCATCAGACTTGCCAAAAAAGAATCTACCTCTATTCATGTGTTTTCCTAGTCTCCAAAAAGGGAATTCCTCTCACCAGGAATCACACACACACATACATCACCCCCCCCCACACACACACACACACACAAAGCAATTGCAGGATTCAAATCCCTACCTAACTATGTTATGATACTACAGAAATACGCATTAACATGTCATGCTATATGCGTTATTGGGTGCTTTCATTTCTCCTGCTATATTTCAAGGATGCTGATATCATCAGACTTGCCAAAGAAGAATATACCTCTTTTCATGTGTGTACCTAGTCTCCAAAAAGGACACTCCTCTTACAGAAAATCACCCCCCCACACACAGAGCAATTGCAGGATTCAAACCCCTACCTTACTATATTATGATACTACAGATGTATACATTAACACAACGCACTATATGTTTTAGTGGGCATTTTCTTTTCTCCTGCTGTATTTGTAGGATGCTGACATCATCAGACTGGACATGGTAATGTGTGTGCACTTTGTTTTATGCAATTCCAGGAATGAACTATGTGGGTCAGCAGGTGTTAACAGCTTGAACAGGACTCCACAATTCTTAGCTTGTGTGATCTCTCTGTGGACAAATTTCCATTCCTTCATGTGACAATACATATTTATGCACAGGTTGTTGAATTTGTGGATACAATATGTGTCTGTGATGTTGATAAAGGGCTACTCAGAGTCTATGTGGGATGTGTGTAACTCCCTTCAGTGATGTATGTCCTGGGTGGCTGCCTTGGGAACAGTCTAGGAGGTCTGGGAACCATGATCTGCCCATGATCATACCACAGTTGGTAGGGCTGTGTGTTTGTTGGCTTCCAATAGCTCTGTTTATGACTTCAAGTCATGATGGACTCAATGGCCTTGCAGATCAGACGTCATAGGCTTATAGGACTATAGTTCCCATGGTCTGTTGTGCACCAACACTTGTGGGGTGTGCCATATGTTGCTGTAACACATTCAACAGTTTCAGATCCTGTAGAGAGGGTGCGGCTCAACAGACTGTTCAGGTGCAGGGTCTGTTTGCTCTATAGTTTACTTATGACACATATCAGGAAACAATGTCATCTAATTGAGGCCATGTTTTCAGCTTTGGAAGGAGCTGTTTACCCATTCTACATGTGATATCTCCTGGTATGATGATAGGGACATTTGTCACTGGGTGGTGGGTATGTATGTCAGCATTGTCAGTCAGGTACAGTTGGCCCTGACTCAGGACATATATATGTGTACAGTGCTGTGTATGACATAGCTGAAGGAAGTGTCATGGTTCTGTCTGGACTCCTTCGCAGATAATCTTTCAAAAACACCAACATACCTGAGCACTAAACCCCTGTAATACTCTTTTACACACTTAACACTCTACTGATCCCTTTTGATCAGTCAACAGAGGGTATGCCATCATAATATCCTGGCATGTCCAATGGTTGGTTTCGCGTGTATTCTCCAGTCCAGCTGGTGGATATGGGACTTTTGAGGCAATGTTACAACTGCCTTATGTACAGAGACAACCCTCACCTCCTCCCAACAAACTCAGATATATGTGGGAGATGCAACTATATAGACAAACGGGAGGCTGAGCTCTCTCGACCCATGACCGGCACAGTCTATCAGGTGGTGAAGGTAACCACATACACCACAACTCCATCACACATAGACCTATAGCGACAGCAAGCAAACTACATTACCACACAATTACATACTCAGAGACTCAACATAGTATCTACCTAAGCAGCAGAGACCTCCTAAGCAGACACCCAGACAACTGCTACCCCACGACATTACCCACATATCACATGGTTCACAAAGTCAGTGTGCCACACAGTCACTGCCTGTAGGGCTAAAAACACACCTAATACACTTGTAATAGATGACTCTATTGTCAGACACACTGACGCCACAATCACCAGGCTGAACAAGGAGGAGGACACTTTGCGATGTCTGTCGGGTGGCAGGTTCTGCCACATTAAACATGCACTCAGGTCACTCCAAAGCAAGTACAAATATGGCTCCATCATTGTCCATGCTGGTGTGTCTTACCTCAGACGTTCCTCCCTGGACTACATGACAAGAGACATAGAGGAGCTCTGTGATCATGTAACCCAGGCCAGTATGACCCTGACCTTGTGTAGCATCTTACCCTCACCAAGAATGATGGCACAGTATACAGATAAGCTGATCAATTGTAACAGTTGGCTAACATATTGGTGTCATTCAAAGGGAATCCAGTGTCTGTCAGCCTGGGATGACATGCTCGACATGCCACGTAGCTTCGCTATGGACAGCTTGCACCTGTCACCCCTGGACTTTCGAATACTGGCTAAGGGTGTTGCCACCCCCACAGTGCCTTTTTTAGGCAAGGCTCAAATGACAAACCCACCTCCATGGACAATACACAGTAAAAGAAAGTACAAGTAATGCTGCTTGACACCAGATGTGTAGACCACAGAATGCATGCCCTCAAGACTCTCCTCAGTATGGTGAATGTTGATATCTGTGCTGTAACAGACACCTGGTTCAGGCTCCCAAATGCACACCAGTACTACCAGGTTATACTTCATACCATGCTTTTCAGCTACAAGACTCGGACCGACCAACAACTTTAGGGGGAGTATCCATATACATTGCAGATACACACATCTCCAGGTTAGTAGCACTGCAGGAAGCATCAGAGACCATACATGTGCAACTAACAGTGGGCAAAACTGCCTTTCAGTTTGTAGCCTGCTACATACCACCCTCCCGAACTCAGGAACCCCACTCAGCTTTCATGGGAACACTGGAGGATATGATGGTCTCTACAAACACCATTATATGGGGTGACTTCAACTACAGAAACATTGACTGGGAATACTACTCAAGCTACAACACCCTTGCCCAATGTTTGCTAGAATTACTAAACACAAATGCTATGTCACAACTGCTCACCGCACCCACATGAGGGGAAAACATATTGGACCTGATCATCACCAACATGGGGACTCCATGTTCCACACCAGAGGTATGCCCTTCATTGGTAAGGTCAGACCATACATTTATCTCCCTGGACATCCATATCCCATCCCCATCCACATCCTAGGTTCTCTCGGTGAAGTACTTACCAACAGCAAATGTCACACTTCTCTAAACCAAGGTGGTATTCTTCAATGACCCTGGGACAGAGGTAAGTACAGCTCAGACCGCTGAATCCTTTACAAACACATTCTATTGACACATACTGGAATGCATGGATTGTGCTATCCCAAATAAGAACAAGACTCACTCCTCCAAAGGCAGGGGACCTGTCTGGTGGCCCACGGCCATAAATAAGCTATACAACAAAAGGAGGGGGCTACTACATGATAGAGCACAATCCCAATAAGGGAAGGCATCTCTGGTCAGTACTAGCAAGAAGCTACATTCACTCATGAATTCATCTAAGACCCACTTCAAAAGGTAAATTGCACCACACACTGAGAACAATTACAAGGCCTTCTTTAGTTATATCATAAACCTGGGTGCCAACTCTCGGATATGCTGTGTGTTACTGTGAAATGACAATACATACACTGAACCCACAGACATTACCATCATCCTGGCAAACAGGTTCAGTGCAAATGTCACCCCCATCCCCCCTAATGAGCAAATGTCCATCCCAACAGAGTGTAGCCTCCCTGATATCACAGATGATTAGGTGAGTGCTGCCCTCTCCAAAGCAGACAACATAGCATCAATGGGACCAGACGGTGTCCCGGCCTGCATCTTACACAAGCTTCATGACGAACGTAACCCTCACATGAAGTCACTGTTCAATATCAGACTTACTACAGGATATGTACCCAAGGAATGGCATACAGCAACAGTGGTCCTGCTCCACAAAGGTGGTGCCACAACAGACCCCGGACACTATCGCCTATAAGCCTATCTAGCCTGGTCTGCAAAGCTATGGATTGTATCATCATGGTACTCATACACACAGACATCGGGAACCTACAGGCACTGGATCCTACACAATTCAGCTTTGTTGTGGGCAGATCTTGCCTCTTGAACATGGTCGACTTCTTTAAACAGTTACTAGGTCCATAGATGTAGGGAAGGTAGTCCACACAGCCTACCTGGACCTCACATACACCTTCACAACAATACCCCACTCGGGCATCATACATAATCTCACCAGCTTAGGTATCGACGCATATGTCACAAGATGGATTGCTAAGTGGATCAGGGATAGCACCCACATGGTATGTATTGCAGGTGCCATGTCTGACTCTACATCAGTTACATGTGGCATCCCACAAGGCTCAGTCCTGGGACCTGTCTTGTTCAGTATATATTCCTCTGACGTACAGGCTAACACAGAAGGAAAATGGCTGACCATGTTCGCAGATGACTGCAAACTGGGTGCCATATTTGACTCTCCAGCTGCCACAAGCATCCTCCAAAAGGGTCTCACAGAGATGGATAACTGGTGCCAGAGCCATGGCCTACAGCTGAATGCCATTAAATGCATAGTCATCCCCTTTGGGAATCACATAGTGCCCACACATTACCACATAGGTGTTAATATATTAAGTATGGTAGAAGTTCTTAGGGATATGGGGACATGAGTAGTTTGTAATCTTGCCTTTGACAATCGCATTGCCATAGTGGTTAGACAGGCATTCTATATAGCCCTCCCTATCCCAACAGGTTTCACATCTAGATCAAGTAAAGTCATTGTGCCCCTATACTCATGAGGCACATGACTGGATACAATGCCCCATTTGGGATGTACCTTACCCGACACCTGCAGCAACTGTATTGGCCACAAAAGTACCTCACCAAGTGGATCGAGGGACTCACACAGATGCCCTGTGCAGTTCGGCTAAAGTAACTCAAGCTCTACACAGTCGTTTACCACATACTCGGATGCGATTTGTGCCTGTTGTTTACAGCCATGTCCAACACAGAATAAATGGACATGCTCCACCTCAGGATATCCAGATCCCTTAGAGCTACATGCTCCAGGGACTTACACCTCGGCACAGATATTTATAGGACATACTGGAGGGACACATTTCTATCCTAGATGCTCCCCTCACTCTGGAATGGGATCCCAGTCCCGCATAGGCTGAGCCCCCCACTGACCCCCTACAGGAGACATATTGATGAGTGGATGGGTGATCGTATGTTTACCCCTGGAATCTCTTCTGGGTCCCTGCTGGACAGAAGTACAATAAAGCAAACGTAAAGGGCCCATCTTGTGTGACCTACTATTCACATTGTTAGTAGCCCACAACTTGAAGCAGGGGTACCAATGTGTACATACAGCCACAAGTTATGTCATCTGTCCTTTGCTATTCACATTTCCAAAGGCACAGTCTACTAATCTAACAGGGCTGCAAAAGCCAAACACACTCTGGCTAGGCTTATACATGACCTAGGGCAGATAGGCTAGTATCAACCTATGCACCTATGGTAATGTTCGGGCTGCACATTGTTTATTGATTATACTGATTGCAGGTTTTTTCTCTTCTTTGCTTTCACACTTTCTATGAAAAACCTAAGTATCTGCAGAACATATTTTATTATGACAGGATTCCAATATATTATATATGTGTCTGTTGTCATATAACTGTGTGCACATGGCAGATTGGTGAATACTGAGAGGTTCCTGTGTTAACGCATGGCACTGCCGGATATGTGTGGCCCACTGCTATACTCAGACATGGCCTAAGTGTGTGAGCATGCCCAGTCTGTCCTTTCCGTGTTTTGTTGCCTGACATTTTTATCATTTGTTCAAGTGTGTGAGCATGCCCAGTGTGACTTCAGTATGTTGCTGTCTGAAGTCCACTACATTTGTTGATGTGTGTGAACATGACCAATATTAACAATTATACTATACGTATGTTGAAAATCAGGTTCTATTCTTACTGCAGGGCTCACCTTTGTGTCATAACTCGACAGGGATTATGCTGTGCCTGCAGGGTTTCCATGAGATACGTTGCATAGACTTATCAACACGTCTTCCTACAGGCTGACCAGTGCAATACTGTCATGGTTTAGTGGCTCAGTAGTGTGACTGTAGTGCACAGTATTCTGGGTTCGAGACCTGGCACTGCTTTATATTTTCATACTGAGCAGACCAGACTGCTTAAGGGCCAGTAGAGCAAATATGAGCATGTTGGCTTTTGTTCAGCTATGCCCAACGTAGACCAGGGTTGTCCAACATTGGTCAACATTAACCAACATTACAGAACATTTCCCAATATTGCTCAACATTGACCACAGTTGTGCTAGTGTTAGTGTGTACAATTGCTTTACATATACTAAATGGTGGTGAAAGCTGTTTAGAACTGCTTTATATTGCTTAACAAATGGCAATCATGCCTCAGGTGGTGCTGCAGGGCTGCCTATGTTTGATGCACATACTGCACTCCCTATCCATGTTTGGAAACAGGTAGTGTCAAGTTAGGCATCCCTTTTACTATTTGTGCGAGTCAGAGAGAGGTATCATTTCCAGGGTTCCTACTGAGCCAGTGTATGTGCTATGCGTTGCCTCTTTGCCAAGGTCAAAGCATACTGGGAATGCCTTCTTCTGCCTACTGGGGCAGGCTCAGGTTGTTCCTCCTCCGAGTCATGCTCTGCCTGTGATGGCCTTGGCAATGTTGGGGGGCTGTTTGGCCCAGGCCAATGCTGCCCCTGCTGCAGCTGTTTTTGCAGGATCATATTATGTAGCATGGCACATACCATGACAATTTGGGTACATGTAGTTAGTGAGTACTGCAAGGCTCCACCAGATGTGTCCAGGCACTGGAACCGTGACTTGAGCAGACCAAACACATGTTCGATTACATTTTGTGTTTGTGTGTGTGCCTCATTATGGCGTTCCTGTTCAGGTGTGTGTGCATTTCTGATGGGTATCATCAGCCACGGCTCCAGTGCATAGCCAGCATCCCCCACTAGCTGACCATGAGGGATGTCCCCATTGGCAAATGTCTGGTACAGCTGCGTCAGATGCCAGATATGGGAATCTTGGTAGCTTCCAGGGCAGCCAGCGCACACATTCTGTATTATGCCCTGGGCATCACACATGACCTGGCAGTTGATGGAGGGGAAGCCCTTGCGGTTAAAGTAGACCCTACCCCACTCACCGGCTGGTGCTTTGATGCATATGTGCATGCCATCTATTGCACCCACTACCTCAGGGTATTCCACTATTTGCTGGAAGAGACGCATATTGCTGGCCAATACCTCATGGGAATTGGGGAAATATGCATGATCACTGACATGTGCTGACATGGCATCCAGGAACTGGTGCAGTACCCTGGATGCTGATGCCTGTGATATCCCCATCATATCACCAGTTGGTCTCTGGAAGGTACCTGTTGCTAATATTCTTAGGCCAACACATACCTTGGTTTTCACTGGAATGGGTTCCCCTCTGTTGGTTCTGTGTGTGAGGTGTGGCCTGCACAGCTCAACAATTTGCTGCAGAAGGTCTCTGTCCACTCTATAGCGCTCCACTATCTCCAGCTCATGTAGCCCCTGGTAGGTTACCCTGGGCCTGTACACTCTTCTCCGTCTCCTCACTGTGGGTTGTCCAGTAGCATTCACATTGTCACCACCCTCAGCATGTTGCATATGTCACCTTATAACAGCAATGGCAGCCCCTAACATTTCTTTGTCTCAGTAAAGCTTTTTCAGTTTTCACTTCTATTAGCTTACTGCAGTGTTGCAGTGTCTCTTGAGAGAAACATAGTGGAATGTTGTTTGCAGAGTTTTAACTGCTGGGCTTGGCTGGGCTAGTGTACTGCCTGTGTAATTGCCTGATTCCGATTGTTTTCACCTGCTAGCTCTGCTAGTACTCCCTGGTTAACTTCCTACTATTTGTTGTGCATCCTTTTCCCTTTCTGTTTCCTCAGGGGGGCAGTGCCGTGCACACAAGCGCAAACATGTGCACAACAGCTCACACAGGCTCACACATGCTTACACTGACTAAAACTTGCTTATTCTTGCTAAAATGCATGCACACAGGTGCAAACGCACTTACACAACTTTAAACAACTTTAGACATGCTTACTCCGGCTTAAACGTGCACACACAGGTGTACACGCGCGCACACAGTCTTACTCGGATTTAGAGGCGCACACCCGCACGCAAACATGTTGCAAGCACTTATACAAGAAACTTTAGTGTTATCCACGGCATACACCTTCAATTTCTTGCCTTTACCTAGCCTACCTGTTGATACACCTCTTCCACTGATGTGTAAATGACAGCTGACATATGCCACTCTGCTCCAATGAGTTTCACTTCTTTCATACATACCCCCCTCATGATGTCACCTATTTTCTACTCTGTTACTCCCCTTATCCTATTCCTACACTCCACTGACTGTGCTCATTTGCTATGTAAACTTGCGATTCACTATCCTAACCCTCATTTGCATAGGATTGCCTACTAATGCTTGGTTACATCTCTTAGACTGAGCTTCCCCCCTTAGCAACCTCTACTCGGTAGCCATGTTGTCTTCAGCATGCCATTCCCTTGCATTGTAAATTAAGAATTACAATAGAATCCACATTTGTGGATTTTAATTATTGGTTTTCTGGTTTTTAGAGCACAGCGTGTTTGTGCGGCGCTGCGCTACGCTTAAACACTGGAGAGCAGGATAAAAAAATTATTTTATTTATTTTGCATCGGTGAACATTGCCAGTGGCCGTATATTTGCCCATTGGCATGCTTCCTCAACTGGATGCATCCTTTTTTGGAGCTGTCATGGCTCTGTTTTGCTATTTGCAGAACCGTACTCAGCTGTCAACTGAGTACATTTCTGCAAATAACACTACTCTTACTCGGACTGGTTCGGGTTTCCTGGATCGCAAATTTACCTAATTTGCATAGCTTTCACCTGCAATTGAGGTAATTTGTATATCCAAGCCCTGGCCGTGTAGGACTCATTTTGGGAGCTCTGTTGCATGCCCCTACCGGCTGTTCCTGGATCGCTCGGCGGACATGTTGGCTGCATGGAGTCTTACTCTACTCTTAGACTCCGTGCAAGCCTTTGTGAATCCGACCCAATATTAAACTATAAAACAATATGTTAGATGACAAACTTTTATCCCTTCATACTTTTTTATAGGATGGCAACATTTGTTCAGCTGTAGGTCACACAGCTTTGATGAAATCAATGCTGTTATAAAAATGGTTCACTATTGCAACCCTGTAGCTCACATGCTTGAAACACATAATTCTGAAACCACAATATCAAAATATCAAAATGCTAAAGACCACAATATCAAACTCTTGAATTTAGCCTTCTTTTCTGGATTCATACTAGTAGGGGAATTCAATAATCAAGATTTTTGTCCAGATCCCTCTTGTACACTAATAGCCACACCATTTATAAAACAAACTTTTATTAACCACAAACATCTGATCAAATTCAATACAATCACTGTCATAAAATTCCAACATAAATTACAATAGGCAACATTACTCAGTCACGTTCAACATACTATTGATGTAAAGCAGCAATAAATCAATCTTAATCATCTCCAGTTAGAAGCAGTGTGATACCACTCACTTCTATAACCAACAAACACATATGCCAACCCAAACAGAAATAACTAGAAGGGGAACAGAGGAGGGGTTCGACATGCCCCTTTTCTCTGTTTACAACTCCCTAAATGTATACGCAGCCAATAACATGTAAAACTCCACATAAGTGCATCAAGGCAGGGTTAGGGATCAGCAAGCTGGCACCAGAATCTTAACCCTCCAACTATCAGTTACTGTAAAAAATCCAACAGACTCCACCCTACCCATCATCTCACTTCCTGCCGACTCATCCTTCCTTTCTAACTTAACACTTACCTTTCCATTACTCAAACCCAACTCTCTTTCTATTAACTAGCTCCCATAACAACTATCTCCCCCACCACTACTGCTTTTTTTCTGAGCCATCATTAAATACAATTTTACATACCCTCTTGATAGCAGTAATTGCTTTATCAGCAAATAAAATATATTCTAGAGTATAATACAAGTTGCATACTTCCTACTAGAATTTTTCAAACAACTAAAATATAATTTTTTTTTCACATAAGTTCAGGCTATGAGTATCCCACCCTTTCCAATAAGCCTTACTTGTAATTTGTTCTTCATAGCTACATTTGCAAAACTTCCCAATCACATTTTTAATATCATTCATAAAATCATTTCAGGAGCTGCAAGTACTCCTAGCCTTTACTAGATACACATATGGAAATGACTTCAAAATATACATGGAATGATAACCATACCCATGGAGTACAGTATATCCAGTAGTAGGTGTTCTAAAATGCTTAGTACAAATAATTTAACCAACTAATCCCCACATCAGCTCGAGCCAATTTTATAAGAACCTTATGAGGATTCAAAAATGCTCAAAATGCACGAACTCAAGGCACTCTGCAGTATAGAGAAAATCAATATATGTGCAGTAACATAAACCTGGTCTAAGGCTCCAGAGAGCACCCCAGCACTACCAGGCTACAACTCATACCATACATTTTGGCCACAGAACCCAGACCGAAATACAAAAGGTGGGGGCGTATCCATATTCATCAAGGATACCCACACCTCCAGGTTAGTGGCACAGCATGATGCTTCAGAGATCATCCACGTGCAACTAACAACGGGCAAAACTGCAATTCAAATTGTAGCTTGCTACAGATCACCCACCATGCCCCAGGACCCCCATTCTGCATTTCTGGAAACACTGGGAAACATAAAGATCCTACCAAACACCCTAATATTGGGTGATTTCAATTACCCAAACATTAACTGGGAGAACTACACAAGTACTAACTCCCTTGCCCAACATTTCCCATCATTTATAAACTCAAAGAGTGGCACACAGCAATGGTTATTCCACTCCACAAAGGTGGAGCCACAACAGACCCAGGGAACTATTGCCCTATAAGCCTGACTAGCTTGGTCTGCAAGGCTATGGAGCGCATCATCATGGAACTCATTAACAAAGACATCGGGAACCTCCAAAGACTGGACCCTACCAAGTTCAGCTTTGTTAAGGGCAGATCATGCCTCCTAAACCTGGTGGACTTCTTTGAGACAGTTACCAAGGTTATAGAGGAGGGAAAGGTGGTACACACAGCCTACCTAGACCTCGCAAAGGCCTTCAACACCATTCCCCATTCTGGTATTATAGACAAGCTCACCATCCTGAACATAAACCCCTATGTCACAAGATGGGTTGTCAACTGTTTCACGGACAGAACCCACATGGTGACAGTTGTGGGAGCTAGGTCCAACTCTAAACCGGTTACAAGTGGCATTTCCGCAGGGCTCAGTCCTAGGACCCCTCCTGTTCGGCATATACTTCTCAGAAGTACAGGCAAACACAGGAGGACTATGGCTGACCAAGTTCGCAGGCGACTGCAAACTAGGGGCTATAATTGACTCTCCGGCTGACACAGACATCATCCAAAAGGGTCTCCCTGAGACAGATACCTGGTGTCAAAATTATGGCCTCAAGCTAAATGCTAAAAAGTCATCCCCTTTGGAAAAAACAAAGCACCCACAAATTACTACATAGGTGGTAGTCCCCTAAATACGGAAGACATAATAAGGGGTCTGGGGACCCAAGTAGATAGTAATCTCTCCTTTGATAATCACATTGCTAAAGTGATTAGAAAATCCTTCTATGTGGCCCACCTAACCACAAAAGGGTTTGCATCCACCAGATCAAAAGAGGTCATTGTGCCCCTCTACTTATCACTCATCAGACCCATCATAGAGTACAACTCCCCATTTGGGATGTACCTTACAAGACACCGGCAACAGCTGGAAAAACCACAGAAGTACCTCACCAAGAGGATCACTGGTCTCAAACAGCTGCCCTATGCAGCTCGACTGAAGAAACTCCAGCTGTATTCAGTTGCATACTGCCTACTCCGAGGTGATATCTGCCTGACATCCAAGGTCATGTCCAACCCAGAACCGATGGACATGCTCCACCTAAAGAAAACCATACCCCCTCGAGCCACACGCTCTAGGGATCTAAACCTCACCACAACAATAAATAGGATGTGCTGGAGGGATAGATTTCTATCCCAGAGACTTCCCATGCTTTGGAACAAGATTCCAATCTACATTAGGCAGAGCTCCTCGCTAACACTCTTCAAGAGAACCCTTAACGAAAGGATGGGAAACAGAAAGTTTACCCCGGGGATCACTTCAGTGGCTATGCTGGACAGAGGCACAGGGAACTAATCTAAGGGGGTGGCGAAAGCCAACACATTCTGGCTAGGCTTATAAATGCCTTCGGGCAGATAGCCTAGTACCTACCTGTGAACCTATGAATCTATAAGTCTCATACTAAAAAGGGCCTGCTCCTACTATGCACCAATTTGTGATTCAGAGACATGTTAGTTGTGACAAGGTTAGACCTCATCATCAGCTAGTTTACATGTCTCAGTATTGCATTTACTACCATTAATTGCAGATCATTGTTGATATGCACATAACCTGCTGCTTGTGTAGGTGGTGGAATTACCCCCTCCTTCCCATCCTTCTTCTGCACACAGATGTACAGAAACATGTACACACATACACACCACAGTCCCTGCACTTGTCCTTCACCTGTCTACCCTTTCATAGTCCCCCCAAACCTGTAATAGATAAAGAGCCATTATGGCACCTATTTAGTATGCCCTGGTGTCCAGTCAATCCCCCACTTCCAATCAGAGTAATCCCTGGTGTCTACTGGTTCCCCACCACCAGATCCCTGTTGTGCTGTCAGCGTCATTAAGATAGTTAATATTTGATTTAACCATGGTATCTAATAGTTCTCCCACCCCCAATCCCTGTACTGCTGTTGGTGCAATTGTGGCATTTGCATTTAAGAATAGTCCCTGGTGACTAGTGGCTCCTCCACCATCTCAATCCCCATACCATGGCCATGGCAGGCAGTTCTGTGTTTATTAACACAATGTGGTGGGGACAGCCATGCTAATCTACATGATTCAGCAATTTCTTGAATTATTCAGCTGTGTAGATACCTTCTTGGAGGTAGTTCTGGGGAGAGTACACATGGCAAATTATCATATGCCTCTTCCCATGAATACCTCATCAACATTCAGCATGACTGTGGGGCCAGCTCTACATGATGCCACATGTGTTTGGAATAGATCTCCATGCAGCACCATGATGGGGTGGTTGCTAAATGTGACAACTGTACCATGACATGTTCATGGAGTTATGCACATCTCAGTTCCTTCTTGAATCCTGGCCTGGCCTCTATCTTATGTGTGATAAAATTATTATTAGATATACATTCATAGAAACTCATAAAATATTCCATGCCATGGGGATTCCCTTGCAAATAAAAAAAAGATATCTGTAATAAAAATAAAAAAAAATCTTAAAAATAAATGTGGATACATATATTTATTAAAAATAAATAATTTTACATATAAAGGAGCAAAGAGTTTTCCATGTCTCTCTGTATCATCTGATGATAAACTTGACCATTAAGACAAAACAAGTTTATTAAACAAAAACTCATAAATGCAAAGTAAAATAAGTATATGGAAATTTTTAAGCTTGCAATGACTGAAGACCTATACCCTATGTTCTATGTTTATACATAGGCTAATCAATTGGTTATACATAGGCTAATCAAATGCAATCAAAATAATTCAATGAGCATGTCAAAATAATACAAAACTTGAGGATAAAACAGAGAATACGGGAAACAATGCATTGTGCAAAATTAACAAACTAGTTCTAGAAACTCTGTACACCTAGATACAATAGGTCCCCCAAAAGGACAAATCAAACCTTTATGTGTGTTTAGAAAGTTATAATAGTGATTTACTAAGGATGAGGAGCAATCAATTTCTTAGTTCAATTATAATAAAAAAAAATCCAAAAACTGTGTACCTTAGTATTAAATCAGTAAGTTCATGAATAGCAGGAAGATATTAATTAATTGCCATTTTAGATGTTTCAACATATTTCAAATATTCAAAATGCATCCTTAAATATGTTTGATAGTTATCAACATATTATCATTCTCCCTCATGTGAAGGCATGGTTCAAAATTAGGATAAATCACTAATTATTTTAATGTATCCCATTTGTTTTTGTTAAATTAAAACCAACTTTACTTTTTTTTTAACAAAATTTAAATAGCTATTTAGTACATATAATAAAAAATACAAGTTTGATTGTTTTTTTTTTTAAGTCCAGAACAAAAGTTCTTGGTATTTTTAGAATAATATAGTCCATATATAAATATTCATCAGACAAACTATGTGAAACATCAGAATTACATGCAAGAAAATAGAATGCCCACAAACTTGTGTCTCATTCCTGCCTAGAGATCACCTGAAACACCATGATTAAGGAAATATGACTTGAAATGCTGTTTTCTTACACATTTTAATATTTCTGTATTTAAACACAAAATATAAGCATATTCTTTTAGGCTATATTTCAGTCCAAGTTCTAGCACTTACAGAGCAGCAGCAGGGCTAACTTAATAGCCAGAAACATTACATTTAATAAGTTTATGGCTTAGAGGAAAATAATTCACGCAGTCATTATTCATAAAGAAAATATCTGAAAGCATCACAATTGGTCAGGTTGCATTGAAAACTGTACTGTTTGCCAATATTACTTCCTTGATTGAGCTATTAACAGCTTCAAAACCAGTTGCTATATCTATATCATTATTTAGATACTCCACAGTTATGAAAAGGTAAAAGTTAATTTCCTCATATGCTTTATACTGTTCACATCCAGACTACTGGTAACAAAAAGGTTAAGCAGGGAAAGATGAAATTGTCAAATTCCTGAAAAAATTACTATCATAAGGAGTTCTTTCAATGGAAAATCTGAATTAGAAGCATCATCATTTAAATGATATTATAGTGTCTGTTTTTTTCCCTAAGTTTGTCTTCCAGTTCACTTTCTGATTCACAAAACTGATTTTAGTTTTCAAAGCCAATCCATCTATAGTAGACAGTTACTGCTGTTATTTTATTTGACTTCCTAAATAATCAACTTAAATTTTCACATACATATTCAATATGTAAAGAGAAATACCCACCATAAACTAGATCTTCTTTACAGATCATATTACTTTATTATTGAAACATTTCATTGAACAGGTGCTGTATCATATCCTTTATCAAGGTTTCTGAATGCCTCAGCTGTCTTTACACATATTAGTTTAAAAATTCATTAGACTAACATTACAACAAAATTCCCCTATTTGTAACCAAATTGCCATTTTCAACTCACCACATAGCCCTCAAAAAATCAAAGTTGCTCAAATTCTCAAAAAACTCAGCTTCACACAATTAAATTGGCATACAGAATTACTCATCTTCCAACTTTCAACTGTTACATTTTCATTTACGCCGAAACTTTTCTCTAGCTGTCTCTCCAACAAATCTCTTTAAGAACTTCTTCCACACACTTTGGACTCTTTTTTTCACCATAACCTCTTGCATTTTAAAACATTACATTGTATTGTAACCATTTTTTTCTCTCTCCTCGTAAGATTTTTGATGCTATGTCTTTGATTACGACTGTTGTACTTTATTTTTTTATTTTTTGTCTTCAATATTTTGTATTATCAAGATTTTTTTTAAAACTGATATTGAACTTTGTAGAGCTTTTTTCAGTGGGCTTGCAATGAAAAGGGCTTAAGTAAAGCCCAGTCTGACAATCTTAGTAAACAAACAAATACAATTAATGGATACGGGTGTTCTTCTGCAACTTCAGGTTTATCTCCAATAAGGCAGATATTATCTTTAACTTGTTGTAGACCTCTGACCTGGCATTTATTGCAGAGATCTTTTGTTCTAGCACTGATGTCAGATATACCCAGCCTACCCAACTTCTCTTTTATTCAGCATACATATCAAACTCATACTTAATAAAGATGTTTAAAAAAAGACTTGAAATGTTTTATGGCTCATCCCTACAAATAATTTATTTCATCTGTTCCAAAGCATTTGAGATCTCATCCATCCTAAATATGTCTTGAGTACGTCATGGATATGACATGGGTTCAAGGGCAAATAATGGGTAATTCTTCATCTACTATTCATCCAATTGTGCAAAGTCATTCAGTGTCTACTGTCATTGTCCTTATTTGTATCAGTTTCTTAACAGTCCACTGCAGATGAACTTGACTTAAATGTCTCTATCTACAACTTGGATTTGGCTGCTTTGCTGGCCCTCACCACCATCTGTTGTAAATCCAATAACCATGTACCACAAAGGGAACAATTTCAGATATTGCTTAGGTACATAGCACAGACAAATATCTTTAAATAAGAGTGCATATTGTTTTTAATAAGCCTTCAACAGAAAATTGAACATAATGATAAGGAAATACATAACATAAAATAAAGTAATGATTTTAAGCATGGACTACATTCAGTAAAATATGCATAACAATATACAATTGGAAACTGTTACATGCACATAATTAGACGCATTATATGTTAGAAATACAAGCATACAGGTCAAAGTTATTATTTTGGATACATACCTAAATGGACAGGACAAAGATAATAAGTTAGGTCTGAAGGAAATGCAAAAAATATTTTTGAGATGTGTATAGACAGCCATGACAGACATGCAATTTCATATGAATCAATGAGAAGTTATAAACTGTTCAAAGGGATAATAGGATTTTAATATAAATGGAAAAGTTTGAAAAGAAAAATGAAAATGAATACTGAAGGTAAATGTGCAAAAAGGAGGTTTTATGGAGGCATTTGATGAAAGTAGTCAGTGACGCTTAGATTACAAAAACATGGACATTAGGCATTATATGTTATGAGCTGCTTTGGCTGCCAGCAGAAATGAGGTAATGAAATTCATTCTTAAGTGCTGAAGGTAAGGATTTCTATCATTTAGGTCCTAATAAAAACAACTGTGGCCACTACAATGTAGTTTACTAGGAATTTTTCTGAATATAGAGACACTATTGGAAGGGCCTGAAGGTCGTAACAATGTAAATCTTAATGAGGGTCTTCTTGAAAAGAATCAGAGGTTTTCTTGCATAAGCAATTTAAATACTAATGAGCTTAGCTTGAGGTTAGCCAGCTATTGCAGATGTAGCCCAATGACTTTCTTAGTAGAGCAAGTGGCAAAAATGTTCAGACTCTGTGGATGTTATCTGAAGTAAGGAAAGTCCATATTCCAATTGAGGGAGAATGATATTTTTCCTAAATACATTCCTACTTTCTGGGAAAAGAAGTGAAGAATCTGTCTACCCCATTGCAACATCTTATCCAAATTTGATCTGCTTTTGTCTATTTGGGACTTGAATGAAAAAGGTCTGATAAAGTGAGATCTCCAGGTATCTAAAGATTTGACTGTTTCAAGTTCAGAGAATATTAGGCTATAAAGTGCCAACTATGCGGAACTGTTGACTATTGAATGTTTTTGTTACGTGGCAAAGATCTTGGACTACAAAGAGTTTACAAGTTTAAGATTGGCTAACTCTAAAGAAATGAAGGATGAAATTTGATTTATTGTGGGACTTTATGGTGGAATGAGAGAGCAGGAGTGTTATATTTCTATGTCATCAGCAGAAAAGAGTAGTAAAAGCTATGGCCAATTAGAAAGCTGCCTTTTTATAAGGCTACAGAATAGAAGACAGGATAGGACAGAAGCATAGGGTACTCCTTGTACAAGAGGGAATGATCTGACATGAAATTGTCAATTTTGACTTAAAGGATTTACTTCTAAGGATGTTGTTAACAATCAGCATCTCCAGTGTTGAAGTCTGCTGAGATGAGGTCTCCTTGCTTGTGGTATAACAATTTAAATGTTTTAGCAGTTAATGAAGGCATCAAGGGCTTGTCTTGTTCAGAATGAGAAATATGTGCCCTGGCAGGGTCCACAGGACAACTAGTGGACTGCTCCCAAACTAGAACATATTTTGGTGTCTGAAAATGATCTCATGTTGTTTCACATGTGAGATAACTTGCTCATAAGTTCCTTCCATCTATTCAGATTTCACTGATATATTTGTATAAACCTTTTCAATTATTTTTAATGGCTTTTCTAATAAATACCATATATTCTCATTTTTTATAGATTCACAGATGTTTAAAATATGTAGTAATGGATCATTTTTCATCTGATATGTAAGTAATCCATAGCTCTTTTGCTTGTACATGCTTTGAAGATTTATTGAGATCATATTTTCATATCTTTTGGGGTTACATTTTTTCAGCAGGACAATGAGCATCATCAACATCTATTGATATCCAGAAATTTGTAGAATACACCACCATTATCTTTCTTTGTCCTGCAGTGGACATAAGAATGTGACATCTTTGTGGTAACAGTGACTGTAAAGGTCATGCAGCAATCATATGGAAACACTATTGTATCGCCTCAGGCATCTCCATGAAGCATTTAATGACAACAGCTGAAAGCACAGTGCCACTGTCTTTGCAAGTAAATCAAAATAGCAGCAAAGTAGTTTATTACAACTCTTACTGAATCATAAAAAAATAAAAGAAATGCAATTATTGGTTAGCAATTCACCCTAAAAATGAAGAGCAGTCGCTATCAGTATTTGTTACACTTTCAGTGTTAAACGAGTATCTGCTTATAGAGGAAAAGGAAGCCTATATTACACATTTTTTACATCTACCAAATATTTCATAGCAGTTCTGTTTCTGAAACCTAAAATTACCTCACAAAGTGTGACTAGAATCATTCTCCTAAGGTTATTACTTAAAAAAGGAACAAAAACTGTGAAAACATGTTTCCTGCAATGTTTAGCAAAAAAAGAGCACTTCACTCAGTTAGTGGTAGCTGAAACATTTCTCTTTTATCTAGAGGTCTTGTATCTACTGGAGTAAATGATTTTTTTCGAACCAAAATACAGTAAATGATGAGAGGAGATTGAATTCTCATACAGTGCTCTTGTAACAGAAAAATATTGTGGGTTTGGTATAATGGTTAAGGTGTTTGACTCACAAACACAAAGTGTGGAGTTTGATTCTCATTTTTGGGAAGGAAGACTAGTTAGGCTTAGAATGGCCTATTAAGAAAGCTTTCACAATAGTTAGTCATGAATATGTATCAGGGTAGGAGACTGATATACTGGTTAAGGTTTTTACCTTACAGACACAAGAAGTGGGGTTTGGTTCTTCCATGGGGTAACTGACTAGGCTTAAAATGGCCCTCAAGGGCAGCTAGCCTAGTACTAATCTATGAACCTATATGAAATTATTCAGCTGAATATTAAGCATTACATCACAGTGGTTTAACAAAGAATATTCCAGAAATAATCTTCTGCCTCCATACCAACAAGTTACCGTCAGTGTGAATTAGAAATACAGAAATATAATCTAATGGCAGTTCTTTCTGATGAGCTTATTTACCCTATGTAAATAGGACTACTTTATTATATAACATCAAAATTACAATTTCTATTTAATATTTACATCTTCCTGATCATAGTTAAAACTGTCTTTTGTCATTCACATGACAAACTGTTTTTCCCCATTTCTGACACAACCACATTCTCCGTGAAGCTATTAAATGCACACACTGCCTCTCTTTGAAGTAAATGGTTCCTTGCATTACTACTCAGTCAACCCCACTTCGTTCCCTGTTTCCAAACTCTTGATATTTGTTATTGTGCATGTTGCATCACTGACAGCATGCACTAAGGACATCCTTCTTGTACATGTAAGATGTTGTGGCTTCAGGGTCTGCTGTCTACTAGTGGGCTGACATAATAAGATCCAGTCATCACCATTACAACCAGTTTGATCTTCTTGACTTTATTCTTATTATTCCATAACTTCTTTGAACCTCAGTCCTGGCTATACATAAAGCACTCAACTGCAATTCTGCCTAATATCATGTTGATGGAGTAACTAACTTTGACTGACAATTTCCAAAAGGCCATTATAATTCACTTTTTTTGACACTGAGCTTAAAACCTTGGTTTTGGCACCAGTCATTTGTCTGTGTTAAACCCTTTTGCAAGATGTTGGTGCCTTGGTGAGAATCAGTAAAAGCTCCCAGTTTACAGTCATCTATGAACTTGGTGAGCCAGAAGTCTTGAACATTAGCCTTAACATTCGAGAAGTAGATGCACAACAAGAGCAGGCCCAACACGGAGCTCTGGGATACTCTGCTGGTGACCAGTTTCTTGTTGGAACTGGTCTCACTGATCCTGACTACTTGGGTCCTGCCTGTGAGCCAGCTAGCAAGCCATTGAGTTATGTAGGGGCTTATGTCTAGTTCAGAGAGCTTGTCAGCAATGCCTGGGTGGGGTATTGTATTGAATACTTTGGCCAGGTACACTGTTTTACTCTTGTCCATTGCCTTGGGGACTCTCTGAAAAAAGTGTACTAGTTTAAGTAGTCATGACCTTTTCTTAGCAAAGCCAAATTAGGATGGGTACAGTGTCTATACATTCCCTGGGACAGCTGATGATCTACCTTTGTGGAGAGGAATGACTGTTGTGGTCCACCATTCACTTGGAATGGAATGGAATCTGTTTTGAGACTGTAGTTGAAAAGTGCCTCAAGTGGTCCTGACAGGTCATGTTGGGACCCATAGTGGTGGTGTTCTTGGTTTTAGTGAGAACCTGCACCTTGTTCCTGATAATAGTTGGGAGGAAGTATGTTGGAGGGGATTTTGCCTGGAGAAGGTGTGTGGGGGAGGGGTCACATTTGAGCTGAATTTATCAGATCATAGATTTTTTATGTCACCCTGATCGGTGAAGGTGGTACCATTCACCACCAGTTCAGCACACTGCTGTGTGTTACATTTAAAGTTCTAGACATAGCTGAAGAAAACCTTATTATTGTCTATGGCCTGCTAGAATTTCCTGACCTTGTAGATGGCCATGTTGGATTGATTTAATTAGATCTCTTAGGTTTTTGTTCAGTTGTGTAAGAGAGCTCTTGTCATTATGGGAGTTGAATTGCCTGATTTTGGCCATGAGCTTTTTTCTTTTATTATAAACCCATGTTTAGGTAAAAATCCTACCATTGTTTTTAGTGTTTGCTTAGGGTTTACTTCTGGTAGGTACAGCAGCTTCTATGCAGCCATTCACATCTTTGTATAGGGATGCTATGAATAGCTCTGGATAGGTAGCTGCAGTCTTGGGGTTAGGCCAAGCTTTGAATATTGACAAACTGTTACTTAATATGATGTAGTTTGCCTTACAATAGTTACTGTTACTGGTTTAGCTGGGTTTTTTATGTTGATTTTTACTTCAAGAAGACAGCTTTCTGATTCAGTATCACTATATGATAGGTGAGAACCAGATCCAGCATGCTTGAACCCCTGGTTGAAGTGTGCATAGGGTGTTTGTGTTAATGATGTCCATGAAACATTGTGCTTTTGAGTTTCAGGCAGTGTACGTTTCCAAGTCTATAAAGGGGTAGCTAAAGTCACCCATGAATAGGGTCTTTAGTTAGATGCTGAGCACATCAAGTAGGGTTAGGTAAGAGTCATGAGACACCAGTGGCACAGATGAAGAGCTAGCTATGATATGGTGAGGGACCTTATCTATGCTGACCTGCAAGTGGATGAGCTCATTGATATCATCCTGTTTAACCAACCTGGAGGTATGTTTGTTGCAAACATAGATCAGGACACCTCAGCCTTTAGCCCCAGTCTGTTGTTGGTCTACATCTGTGGAAGGCACTGCAGTCTTGCACTGCTGAAGCACTTCCTTTGGCTTTAAACCAAGTCTCAGTCAGCACAGATGCCTACATTCTCTAAAGTCAGAAGGACTAGAAGGGCATGGAGTTTTTGTTTAGGCTCTTAGCACTGAGCACTAACACATTAAAGTTGCTTTTTCACTATGTTGGTAGTTTTGTTTTTTCAGGCATTGTCTAAAAAGGGAGTGGAAAGTTTTAGCAAATATCCAAAAGCCTAGGGGGTCAGGTGCAAGCCATCCTTGACAAAGCTATGTGATCTGTCGACTATGTCCTCCCATGTTGACAGATATTTGATCCACCCTGGAGTGACACCAGAAACTAAACCAATTATTAAAATCAATCATTTTATGTTCATAATGTGGCATTATCCTTGGTGAAGGTAAAATACAGCTCAATACAAGGCTCATACCTGTTTGTAACGCATATTCAAAGAGATCCATTATGTCTTTTTTCATATAGTCCAGTGAGGTACATCTCAGGTCATTTATACTCACATAGACTATGATAGAATCATATTTGCACCTGGGGTACAGTGACTTGAGTGCACGCATGATATTGCAGATCCTGGCTCCAGATAGGGACTTGAGCTTTATCTTCTCCTCATCTAACTTGGTGAGTGGGGCATCTATGTGTCACACAATGGAGTCCCCAACGACAATAGTATTAGGTAAAGTATATACTTGCCTTATAGTCTTTGTTCTTGGGGGACCATTGGGTGTAGACTTATGTGAGATGTTTGGTGTTGCTTTTGGCATGTGCTTCGGTGACTGCTGAAGAGCAATGTTGCCATTAAGTGGCTTTGGACGTCTTTGAAATTTGGGAGGGTTTCTTTTAAGTTTCTCAACATAAGACAATCTCTGTGTGTGATGAGTTGTATGTGTGAAGGATATAGTGATGGTATTCTTGACAACCCCATTTGTATGCAATATTTTTGCCTCTAAGAAAGTTGTGTATTTACATCTGCTGCATACTGTGCTCTTTCTTTGATGATTAATTGGTTATCTAAGAACACGAGGCAATTGCTACTTTGCCTTAGGATGCCCAAGTCTATCAAGATGGTCAACAAGATGTTAGGAAATTGCATGCCCTGCACTGTAATGGGGTTTTGTTTAGAATTAAGGACTGGGTTTTAACAGGGGTCTCCTATGGTAGTTTCTGAAGTTAAGAATAAGATGCTATATAGTGCTAGGATATGGTAGTTGCTATTCTATACACAAACTAGTTTCTGCGGTTAAAGACAAGTTGTTATATAGTGGTAGGATATGGCACTGCAATTCAATGCACAAGCTAGCTGTTCTAAGATTAATTCCACACAATGTCATGTTGTTTAACAGGTTCACTTGTAATCATAATGTGATAGGAATATTTTACTGTCTAAGAATTTGCTAATATATAGTGTGCTGTTAATCATTACTGCATGGTGGGTAGCTCCATACAGACTTGACTGAGTCATAGCAGAGAAAAAAACTTGAAAACTGGCTCCTACGCGCTACAGCCAATAACTGACCACATTTTGAGCTCCATGGAGTGTTTCCCAACAAAGAGAGCCCAGGCAAACACCTTCTCCTACAAGATGAATGGTCCTGTAATTTTCTCATGTAAAAGCTCAACAAAAGCACCTCTCAAGTGCAGATTAAACAATAAATAACTACTAAGAAAGAAAGTCCCTAACTTATGTTCCCTTCTGAAAGGCAATTTGGAGGCAAGCAAAACTAGACAGTCAACAGACATTGAAATGATGATTATTCCCCCCCTGCAGAATTAAATGAATGCTTTAAAAATTCTCAAGAACAATAGCAAGAAAGTACAAGTGTAGCAAATCAAGAAAATATTTTTGTCTTAGCTAGGATGGGTCCGGATGCAGTTGGAATACTTGCTGATCTCTGAGGTAGTCAGCACAGAGCCTTACGAACTTGGCTGATTTGCAATAGAGAAAAACAAAACTTGCAAAATGGCTCGCATGCTCTCTAGCCAACAAACAGCCACACCTTGAGCTCCATGGCGTGCATAAACCAATCAGAGAGACCAGGTAAATACTTTCTGCCACAGCATGGATGATCCTGTAATTTTGTAATGTAGAAGCACAGCAAAAGTAGCTCTAGGTTGAAATTAAAAGACAAACAGCTACCAAACAACTAAGTCCCTGGCTAAGTCACCTTTCTGCAAGGTGATTTGGATTACAGTAGAACTAGAAAAGCCAATGAACAGAGAAATGAAGATTTTTCCAACAAAATTATTAAATGAATGTTTTACAAATGCTTAAAAACAGTAGTCCTCACTGTATAACACAAGTGCAATAAATCAAGAAATATTCTTAGCTTGGCTTAGATGGCTCTGGATACAGTTGAAACACTTGAAAAGCATTGCTGAACTCTGGCAAATAGTGATTAATTTCTCTACTGCAGGACATCCTAGAGTAACAGTTTTAGTGTCATTTTGTTAATTACTCCTTGCCATTTCTATTACAGCTTATTATTAGCTGGCAAGTCACTTAATTAAAGAAACAAGTCCCCGAAAAAAAATATGAACACCACAATGAGATGTAGGTGTTAAGTGGAAGTGTACAAAAGGTGCTGTAGGCTTGAATGTGTTCAATATGGTCATAAATCCAACTTCTAATGAATTACCATTGCGAGATACTTTGAAGTTTCCTACTCTGTAGTTACTCTATGGGGAGTATACTTTTTATATATTGTTTCATGATGATTACTAGAGCTAGTATTCAAAGAAGTATGGTAAAATGGTGAAGTTGCTGGAGAATAAATGGAAGACCTGCCTATTTGCAAAAATCTGAAATATATTAAGTTGCACCAGTTCATTATACTGCAAAATATGATGTGGTTTAACATTCTAGGGCAATCCCTTTTACTAAAAGTGGACAAAAATTGTACGTAATTCACTGGTACAAAATATATTAAGTTGTGCACTCACTGGCACAAACATGCAAGCCCAGAATACTTTCAGTGTCATGAGCAACCAAACAGGTAAATAGTATCTAATGTAAAAACATTAATTTTAGTTAATAAGATGATGAATTTTGAGTTATGGTGCATAATACAAAATGCTTTTCAGTCTAACCTACTAAAATATTATATCTACATTTTCATAGATGAACACTTTCTGTTATGTTGACTTCTCATTCAATTGGATAGCACCTTTTGTATACTTCCAGTTAATCCCATATCTCCTTATGGCATCTACACATTTCCTGAGACTGACTTTTTAACTAGATAACTTACCATCTTATAATAGGAAGAAATTTAATAAAATGGAATTAAGATTGTTAATCTAGGATATTATTATTTATTTATTTATTTATTTACATTTGTTGACCGGGAATGTCCGACTGGATGCAGGTCCATTTTCAGCAGAGGCCCGGGGAGAAAAGCTCCACAAATTAAAATATTACAGACATAGTTACACATGAAGAATCCTAGCAATTAAAATATTACAAACATAGTTAGAGATGAAGAACATAGTACATTCAGTAGATAACTAGCATCTGTTCTATCCACAAAGTCATAGCAGATATTAACAATTGTTACAATAAGAAGTTACTGCCATATAATAAGTAGAAAGGCATGGAAGTATCAGAGCTTGCTGTAATCAAAGGTAGTTTATGGGGTGGAAGAGAGGTAGAGGGTAGATGGAGTGGGAGAAGTTAGAGGGGAGAGTTACAAGGGCATAGCCAGCATGTTTTTAGGTGTGCTTTAAGTAAAGCTTTGAAGTGGGTGCATGATGGTGGAGATGTTATTGTAGGGGGGAGGGTGTTCCATAATTTGGCTATAGCACTGGAGAATAGTGCTTCTCCAGCAGTGTTATTGGCTGTAGTAACCTGTAATTTATTTTTGTTGCTGGATCATAGTGGCCTGGTGGTGAGATCGGGTTGGAGTAAATACTGGAGGGATGGGACCTTTAAAGGATGGTTAACTGGTTTGTGGGTGAGTGCGAGTTGATACCATTGAAGGAGGTGAGGGAGTTCTAGCCAGCCTAGTTCAATAAGTGAGAGACAGTGGTGACTGTGGTAGGATGCCCCGGTGGCAAATTTGGCGATTTTGTTGTAGCAGGTCTCGAGTTTATTTAGATTGCATTGCCTTAGGTTGGTATATATTGGAGAGGCATAAAGTAGGGTGGAGATAAGGTGCGAATTTGCAACTGAAATCCTAGCTGCTTTGGTGAGGAGTTGCTTATTTCTGTATAAGGCTCCTAGTTTTTGGTGGACTTTGTTTATGGTCATGGATATGTGAATGTCAAATTTGAGATTGTTGTCTATTTCAACTCCTAGCAATTTGGTGTGATCTGTTGGGTGGATAGTGGTGTTGTCTTTTGCTGTGATGTTAAAGTCAGAGTTGTTTTGAGTATGTTTGGTGGGTTTGAAGATGAGGAGTTTAGTTTTGTTTGGGTTGAGTATTAACTGGGCATCGGTTAGCCAGGTTTCAACAGAGGGAAAGGCATCCTGTGTGACCTTTTGCAGTTTGGGTAGGGACTGGGCTGTGCAGATGATGGTTGAGTCATCTGCATATTGTATGAGTGTGCCATAAAATATTCCACAGTAGAAAAGCCTTGATTATCATATATATTTAAGTTGATTTTTCAGAAAATGATGTGGAATGCAAGGATGTGTGTAGGCTGTAACAGGTGCAACATTTCACACCACATAGGTGTTCATAGGTGTTTACTAGGCTAACGACCACATGGGCCTTTTCAAGCCTAGCCATGCATCCCAAATCTCTGACAAATTCTGATACCCTTGATAAGTTTAAGCATGGGCCTGGGAGATTAACTATTCACAGGTTACCTGTTTGCATCAGAGACGCAGGTGCTAAACCAGGGATGAATTTCTGGTTTCCCATTTAATTGTCCAAGTTGCACTTGAATTGGGTTAGGGTGGAACTCTGCTTCACATGAATGGGGAGCCTGTGCCATAGACAGAGTAATCTCTGGGATACATACCTATCTCTCCAGCAGGACCTATTTGTATCATAGGCAAGGTTTAAGTCTTTAGAACAGGCAATTCAGGTGCTGTTTGTTTTGTGGATATGCAAGAGGTTCACCAGAGTGGGGTCTGACAATGTCCTGTATGCCAGGCTTAGATCTCTCCTCAAAAGCCTGTAGGAGGCAGAATACAGGGATATGGCCTTGAGGTGGTCTGCATAGGACATATTACTTATTCCCTGTATTCTTTTAGTGAGGAACGTTCCAATTGTTGGATATTCCTGGTTAGGTAGATACCAACGGGGGCATTGTACTCAATGATAGGTCTGATGAATGCCAAATACAGTTAAATAATGACTTATTTGGACTTAGATTCCATACATAGAATGAGTTGCCCACCACTGTAGACACACGATGATCAAAAGCTAGATTACTATCTATGTGTGTCTCTAAGTCCCTGACTACTGGGTCATCTCTAAGGGGTGTGTTGTCAATATGATAGTTACCAGGGATGGATGACTTTCCAAAGGATACTATTATGCATTTCTTGGTATTTAGTTTTAGTCCATGGCTCTGACACCAGTTGTTTGTCTGTGTCAGCCCCTCCTGGAGAACATGTGTGTCAGTGTGAGATTCAATAACAGCTACTAATTTGCAGTCATTTGCAAATTTAGTCAGCCAGAGACCACTGATATTGGCCTTGACTTCTGAGAAGTAAATGCCAAAAAGGAGTGGTACAAGGACTGATCCCTGGGGACTCCACTTATGACTGGCCTCATTGTAGAGGTGGACTCCCCAATTCTAACTTCCTGGGTACTGTCTGTGAACCAGCTGGCTACCTACTGGGTAACATAAGGGTTTGTACATAAACTCTTGAATTTGTCAGCAATGCCTGAGTGGGGTATTGTGTCAAATGCCTCGGTCAGGTCAAGGTAGGCAGTGTGAATGATTTTGCCCTCATCCATTGCTTTGATGACCCTCTCAAAGAAGTCCTCCAGGTTGACTAGGCATGATCTGCCCTTGACAAAACCAAACTGGGTTGGGGCCAGTGTCTGGAGGTTTACTATATCTCTACTGATCATCTCCATGATAATTCTTACCCTGGCTTTACATATAAGATAAGTGAGACTTATGGCTCTGTAGTTTCCCGGGTCTGTAGATGGCCCACCTTTGTGCAGATGGATGACTGTTGCCTTTTTCCATTCATGAGGCACGAAGCCTGTTCAGAGGTTACAGTTAAATAGTAATTCCAGAGGCCCTGATAGGTCATGTTTTATGCTATTTAGAAGGCATCCTGGGATATTGTCCAGGCCCATTTATGCAGTGTTCTTCATCTTAGAGAGAGCATTAAGGATCTGTTCCCTAGTTTTAGTTGGGGGAGTTACATTTGCTGATATTTCCTGAGGGAAGGTTGAGGGGGAGAGATGAATAAAGTTGGAGCTAAATTTATCAGCCAGGAGGTTTGCAATATCTTCTGGCTCAGTATTGGTGGCTCCATTTATAATGAGCTCTGCACACAATTTTGTACTGCCTTTGAGGTTGCGGACATAGATAAAGAATGTTTTGTGGTTGTCCATGGCCTAGGAGACCAATCTTACCTCAAATTTGGCTTTGGTAGACTTTATTTGTCCTCGGAGTTGTTTGTTTAGTTTGATTAGAGTGCTTTTATCCTGCTGGGTACTGCACCTCCTAATTTTTGCCATGACCTTCTTCCTCCTGTTATACATCTGATTGATTTTGTGATTTCACCAGGGTGGCTTGTTTTTTTGAGTTAGTTTTATACTTCTTCCTGGTGGGTACAGCTGCATCTGTGCAGCTATTAACAAGTTTGTACAGGGTTTCTGTGAACAGATCAGCATGTTTATTTATTCATAGTTTTATGTGTTTTATTATGGCATTTTAGTGAATTTTAAAAGTTTATGATACCATGGTGTTTGTTAAAAATGTTTTTTTATTTTTTGCGTTGTTGTCAATTTAAAATGTGCCTAGTTACTTAGTTAAGGATTTAGTATATAAGGCCATTCATTTGTTGGTTCACTCATCTGATGAAGTTATAGTATGAAAATGTGGTGATTAAGTTAACGTGTTTGTGTTTTAGTGTGTTTTAGTGTTTTTTACAACATTCAATAAACTGCTCACTTTGGATCATGTCTTTCCTTCCCGTGTCTTTATTACATTTATTGGTCTACATTTTGGGCACTTTTAACCACATTTTTTTAGTTTTGGGAACAGTTCAGCATAGGCAGAATTATTCTCAGATTTTATGGGGGCTTGACATTTTGCCAGGTTTTCACTTAATAGCAGGAGGTTAGCCTTAGAATAGTTCATGAATATTCCCAGTTAAGTGTGGGGTCAAGGTTTTATTTCTACTCTAAAGGAGATTATTTTGTGGTCTGACTTTACTAGGGAACACATTACAGTAGGGGGTGTGCATCAGTCTGTCATATTAGTGAGGACCAGATCAAGTATTTTTGCATCCCTGGTTGGTGTACTGTCTATCTGGTCCAGGGAGTTTGTGTTTACAAAATCCAGGAATCTCTGTGCATGTACATTTGGTGTCATATGGGATTCCCAGTTAATAGTGGAGAAATTAAAGTCACCCATTAATATGGTATTGAGTTGGATGGTTAGTGTTTCTAATATGTTTAAATACATGGTATGGGTTTGCTGGGTCATACAAGGGAACCTATAGCTTGCAAGTAAATAGTTTTGGATTTTACCTATGGTGATTTTAACATGGGGCAGCTCAAGTGTATTGTCCTGTTTGACCAGCCTTGAAGTATATTTATTTTTTATGTAAATAGAGACACCTCCACCTTTATTTCCTGCCTCTGAAGTAGGTGGTCTAAATGTGTGGAAGGCATTATAACATTGCACTGTTGGTGTGCTTTCCATGGCTTTAAACCATGTCCCAGTGACTGCACAGACATCAACATTGTCTAGGGTAAAGAGAGCTTCTAAGGATTGGAGGTTTTTGTTTAGACTCCTAGCACTGAGCAGTAATACCTTTAGATTTTCTTGGTTTTGATTTGCTATTTCGGAAGTACTTTCAGTTTGGCATTGCCTAAAAAAGGCAATGTTTTAGCTAATTTTCAAATGTTTTAGCTAATATTCAAAAGCCTAAAGGGAGAGGTGCAGACCATCCCTGGCAAAGCATTGTGGTCTGTTGACCATCTCCTTCCATGCTGACAAATATTGCACCCCTTTAGAATGACACCAGAAACTAAGCCAATTATTAAAGTCAATCATCTTTTGTTCATATTGTGACGTCATCCTTGGAGAAAGTAAAATGTTGCTCATTGCTAAGCTCATACCAGCCTGAAACACATATTCCAAGAGCTCTATGATGTCTTTCATCATATAGTCTAGGGAAGTATGTCTCAGGTCATTTACTCCCACATGGACAATGGTAATTGTAGTCCAGTGACCTGAGTACATGTGCAATCTGGTGGATCCTAGCCCTTGATAAGCAACTGACAGTAACTTTCTCCTTACTCAGCCTGGTGAGAGGGGACATCAGTGTGTCTTACGATGGAGTCTCCAATGACTAGAATGTTAGATTGTGCGATGACTTGCCTTATGGGATTAGAGATAGAGGCTTCATGAGATGTATCTTTATGTGCTGATGTGGGTGTTGTTTTGAAAGATTGCATTTGGGGCTGCTGAGGGTGTTTCTTATGTGTACTTTGTCTAGGAGGTCTTTATGGTTTAGGAATGTTACATAAATGCCTCAGCATATTCGGGTCGATATGTCTGCTTTGAATTGTGGGTGATGGGTCCAGCATGTGTACTACTGACAACCTTATTGACATTAGGAGTACTTTTATACAAGAGCTTTGCCTCCCTTGACATTGTGTATATACATCTCTCGCATACCATATCAGTTTGTCTGAGAATTAACTGGTTGTTAGTAAGCATGAGGCAATTTCTACATTGCCTTAGGATGCCCATATTCACCAAGCTGGTAATGGAAACAGTAGGAAAGTTCATATCCATGGCAACAGACCCTTTTTTATTGATTAGACTGTTGGAGTGAGAGTATCAGTCACTGTCAGGAGTATCCGATTTGCAACTATGTGGACAGTGTTTGTCACTGCAAACTAGTTGCCCTGTATGCAACTAGATATTGGAGAAATTTCAATTGTACTTTTACAGGAAAGATGTCACTCAAGGTGACTGAGTCTGTACAGAGCACTGCCAAGCACTTGAAGGGAAACTAATACATAGATCCTGAAAATTTAAAGATGAAGTATTTAGTCAGATATTTTGAAGATAAAAACAAATCAAGCAGTACTTACTGAAAACAAAGAATTGGCTCGTCAAGAATGACGAAGCGAGGGGATTCACATAAATGGCTACTGCCTGGCTACTACTAATGCTGGTCTCACCACAGCTTCACTCCATTGGGATACAATGCTCCTTTGCTTCTTCTCTCACCAGAAGCAAAATGCACCAATCCCAGGAAGAAAAGTAGGCCACAGCCTGTTTGGTGATCCACAGTCTTGTTCCAGGTGACGCAAGGGTCTCTAGGCTTGTAGCCTTTTTCTGGTAGATGCCTGGAATAGCATCCAGACCAATCAGATACGTTAAGCACAGACACTCACTCTCCAACCAGAAACAGTCAGGAAATCAATGCAGTCTCTCTTAAATCTGATGTTCATATATCTTCCATTACTATGTATACTACAAATGTTTTGTTGGTTTGCTGTATTGTTGCTTTATTTCATTTATTTAACCTTCTTCGAGCTTTTGTTCCCGGGACTCCGTTGAAAACGAGCTCCTTTGGCCCAGTAGACTATCCTGGGAAACAAACTGTAAATACATAAAATAAACAAAATTCTACTCTCACCAGGATCAGAATATAAGCACAGATTCCAAGCTGTCACCTAAAAAGCAGTTATTAGGCTTTCTGGTGATCAGCAGTCTCTAGGAAATAATGTTACTGTACTCCTCCTCTCACCAGGAGAAAATAGAAGCACTAATCCTAAAATGACTACTGAGAGGCAGAATGTGGGCACTCCAATAACTGGTGGTCTTGCAATAGATGCTTAAAGGTAAGATGAAAAAAAATGGTTTATCCTAAACACTGAAGTGTGCACTAAGCAGTTAGATATGAAAGTGGGTAACTTAAGTTTTAGGTGTCTGAAATTTTAAGTTGTAGTGGAGAGCCGCTATTTTTAAAAGAGAAAGATAGATTGAAAGGGGGTGGGATCTTTTATATTTTGCTACTATGGAACACAGTAGAATGGCTAATAAATTTAAATAGTTGAAGGGGAGTGATTTTACAAAATGATAATTTTGTGCTTACTCACACCAGCCAGTAAAAGAGAGGAAATGAGATATATGGTCAAATTAACATAAGCAGCAGGCAACTAGAAAGACAGTAGTATTTAAGAACACAACAACAACAGGGTGGGAGAGTGGCAAAAATGTCTGACTCACAAGAGACATGGTCTCTTTTTACATTTTAATATGCAGTAAAAAGCAAAATACAAGTAAACACACTGTAACGAAAACAATTCACAGTATATAAAATAGAAAAAGGCAATAAAGTAATGCAAAATACAAGAAATAAAAAGCAAATTAACCTTTCCCTCACAGCAAGCTGTGACAGACTCTGGGTGAGCCTTTCTAATAAACAATGTTTACTGGAAAAGTTAGCATGTTGGAAGTGTTAATGAGTTAAGGTTCATTAAATGAAGTAGAAACATGTTTACCTTTGAAGGGTTTTAAGTCACCAAAAAGGCATCTTGTAATAAGAATCAATTAAAGTCCAAAACTAATATTGTATGTGATAGGTAAATCTCTGGCAATATATTATTAATGAAGTATATCATGTAGAACTTTGTTTGATATCTACAGGCTCTGCTTCCACAGAATAAGGATTTGGTTAAGTCAATTAACCAGACCAAAGCCCATGGTTTATACATAAGCGTGGATATTTATATCAAATGAGTTATACCGTACCAAAAAGGGCTAAATAAACAGAATTGTTTATGTATGATGCCACAGCTTTCAATAAGTAATAACATACTTATACTAGAAATAATGGAAGAAGTTGAGAGGAAAGACAACAAGAAGGTAACAGAGTTATAAGACTCGACCTGTGCGAGAGATGGAATGAAGTAGCAGCATTTACAATACTGGTTTTAAAGTTGGTACACCATCGACTTGAATTATACCATGAGGGCAGAAACAATACAACTGTCTCCACACATGAAGGCCTTAAGCATTACAAGTAGTTGATGACTTGAATAAATTCAACAGACAGAATATTGTATAGCATCATACAGCAAGTACTACAAGAAATCCCAAATGTTAAAAATGATACCAGCAATACCATAATTTATGTAAGGATCAGATGTGAACATTAAACCACCTTAAAAAGTACTAGATAACGTGCAACTAAGCATGCTAACCTCAAACAAACTAAAGTCTGACTGAGAAATGTAACCTTGAATTCTATAGGTTTCTTTATTCAGATAAACACATATTTCCTGCTCTCCTAAAAGTTCACATATTAAAAGACAAAACACATTCAAGTAGCATAAAGAAAGTATTTGGGCTTCCTGGGGAATTACAGTGCATATTTTATTAAATATTTCAGCACAATAGTAGCTATTTAATGTATTCAATCTTTGTGTTGGTTAATAAGCATAGAATATCCTTAAGCTAAATGACAGTTTTCATGCAGAAACCATAATGACCTAATTTAGAAGGTGAAACATCATTTGATGTTGAAAATAGGTCAGTTGGTCTAGGTGCCATAGTAAGTCAAACAGGAAAGGAACAAACAAGATCATAACATAAACAAGTAGGTCACATGCAGAGATAAATATTCAACAAGTCAAGAAAAAAAATACTTCCAGTAATTTAATAAAGTCATTTTTTTCAGCATCTGCCTCTTTGGAAAATAATAAATGTAATCAACAAAAAGAACTGTTAGTAGTTTATTAATGCAAATATTTCCATATCTGCTGCTTTTGGATGTTATTCGCCTATTAGTAGGCCACAAACAATTTGGGGACATATTCACTATCGCTACATCCCAACCATCGTTATGAATAAAAATGCTACAGTGAGGCTAGAATCATGCCACTTTATATTTCAGTAGAGAAAAGGAATTTATCTCATCCACAGATTAACTCTCTAGACATCCATCTTAAAGTGCTGAGAGGGGGAATAAGTGGAATAGTTTAGCACAAAATATGCAAGTATGGCAGCAGAATATGAGTATCTAATTTAATCAGAATGGAAAAGATAAAGGAAGAAGAGAAAAAGATCTTGTAATACTAAATGACAACCACTTTTAATGACATAATATCAGGAACAGAAGGGCAAGAGTGATCCACATGATAAATGCTGCAAAGCATAATGTCAGTATTTGAACACCATGAAAGTTACATTCTTAACGTTTCATGGTTGTCATCTTCACTTCTTCACAGAACAGAACCACAGAGAAAGCATATGAGTGTCTAGGCATTGCAAAAACTTTAAATCTTGTAAGGGAAAAGATGAGTTCCCTAATGTGGGCAGCATAGCAAAAAAGTATGCTGAAAAGTTGTTTATTGTGCAAACCAGAAAGTGTAGAAGGAATAATTCAAATGACAGAATTACCTGTAGCTACTTGGTCAGATACTGCCATTGACTTTTATATATTATTCTGTATACTATACTGCCCACACCTCCACCTTTAACTTTTACACACAAATTTCTGTCTCTTTTACATCTTTTACTCTTATAATTCTGTTTCCAGCATATGGAAGTCTCATCTACTACCTCAATACCAAATTGTTCTTGTACATCTATAATCCATTTATACATGTATATGTTAATAGTAATTAAATATCGCTGCTATGTAACAGACTCTTTATCTGCATAAAACAAATTTCACTCCTGGCCATTTTCATCCACAATTTAGATCTATGGATGGGAAAAAGAAAAGTTATCCCAGGACTTCCCCCTGTACTAATAATGGAGACCTGCAGCTACCGAATGCTTTATCCCATGCATGGGTCCCCTCAAATTATCTATGGTATGATCCCAGTTATCCTTTTTAGGGTTAACATATAATTATTGACAATGGGATGGGTAAGACCAACTTATCACTCAATGGGGTAGGTTATTTCAAGCACAAAAAGGAAAACTGGCTAGGCTTAAGAGGCCCAAAATAGAATACAACCAGATGAACTAATGGAGATAAGAGTCTGAAAGAGAGAGAGAAGGACAGACAGACAGCTAGAGAGAGGCAGGGGACTTGCCACTAGGAAGACAGAAAGATGCCCTGTAAATAAATGAAAAGACAGGCTGGGGTGTGCATTATCAAAGTAGGGCAATCTATCTTACTGAAACAAGTGGGTTAAAACAAATACTCACCACTATGCCATCCCCAACTATATAAAGTCACAGATATGAAAGGTTCCATGATCACTGTTCAACTGGCACACCTACTTTGTAAAGAAATTGTTCTCTTTCACAATAGTAGCAATAACTTGGGATTGTAATGTATAACTGAATATAGATGTAAAACCAGACGATGCCCCTGACCTCACTGATTTTGACATCTCTCGTGGACCAGATTCTTCAAAATTGTCAAAGAGAACAGCATGTGTGCTATGGGATTGCATACTTTATTTTTCTCTCCATGCAAATTTTATTCAGGCTGAATAAAACTGAAACTAGATCATGGTATTTTCTTTCTTTTATACATAGAAAGTTTGGAGTTTCACTATTAAATCATCTTTTTTCCTTTAAACCATCAATAATGCTGAGTTGCAAATTCTTCAGCTGTCTAATTATTCCATACCCTTGCAGCCTCAACAATGCTCAATTTTAAAATGTTTTTTATGTTACTACTTTTGTACCTGACTGTGCAGATGATGGGGACTGAGTAATATCTGAGTTAAAGTGCACTGAAAAGAAAAAAAGACAGAAAGAAAAAAGATCTCATGATTTACTAGACCAAAATTGCTCCATGACTAATGGGCTGAAAACATGCTTCCTTATTCATTGTAGTTTTCCAAAAAAAATACAATGGTGATTATCCAACATATTAATGTTATGTCTTACATACTGCTGAAGCATTTAGAAAAAATAGATTACTATAAATTAAAACTTGTTAGATGGAGCCCTGAATGACTATTCCTAGTCTTGACATATGCATTGGAAGTACTGAGAGATAGAGAGATTAAATGTCTAACTTCATTTGGCTGTAAATCTACAGGCTTATTTATTACATTAGCATGTCCCATCAGCAGTTAATCTACAGTTTCCGTAATGGCTTCTTAACTGATTTCTTATTGTAGGTGTAGCACTCAACATGCTTACATGGCATTTGCATGGACAGTGCAGCTAAGCGCTTAGCATTGTTTCCTTATAGGCCCAGTCTGTTTCCAGATTCATTTGCCTTTGGTGTGGTATCTACATGTCCTCCCTGAATTACAGCAATTTTTGGTTGCAGTCCCTGGTTTCCTCCTGCATCTGAATGACAAAATTGTATATAAATTATTGATCCATTAATTCATCGTGTGTGTGTGTGTGTGTGTGTGTGTGTGTGTGTGTGTGTGTGTGTGTGTGTGTGTGTGTGTGTGTGTGTGTGTGTGCTCGTGTGTGTATGCTAAGTTTCAATCTATTGAGTGACTGGCATTTCATCCCAGATTAGTTCTCTGCCTTACACCTCTTATTTTCTGGGCTAGCCAAAGTCTCCAGTGTTATCCAGAATAAGAAAATGTGGATACTGGAAAATGAATGCATGCATGAATGAATGAATGAATGACTGAATGAATGAATGAATATGAATGAATCAATCAATGGATTAATGAAAATACATTTAATTAGCAGGTATTTGCTTAAAGTATGAGGACAACAATTTTGATTCCTGGCAGAGGAAAACTAATAGAGTGAAAAAGGGAATATGTTGTAAGTCCAGGGTTACAGTAATGTACAGCATTCATCCAACTCTTGTATAGCAACCTTAGAGTTAGTGCACATACATAGCAGTGGTATATGGAGCATAGCCCCTCATATCTAGGACAGCATGGCCTGCAGCTACAGAATTGCTTTAACAGCATTCCTATGATTTACGATTTCTTGTTTCCATGAGAATTGCTTCTTATTTTTCATTATTTGCATTCCCTTTTAAATTACAAGGAATGCATGTGGATAATTAAATTGGGGGCTTTATTTCCCCTTGGAGGTAATGAGCAATTATAATTAACCAATGGAATTGTTGTGACATCATGGAATTTTTTATTGAAATGTTTGTTTTTGGGAGCACATTCAGTTAGCACTGATGAAGGCTATATGCTGAAACTGGTATGCTATTTTCACCTGTTGGTGTTTGGGATTAATTCTTATGTGCTTCATTTTTGGATGGAATTTGCTCATTATTTAATAAATATTGTATGTGAACAAGTTGCTATACTGAGTGCTGGCCTTTGAGTGGAACTGGAGTCATTCTGCAATCCATCACTAAAAATAATGTTTAATAGTAGGTGAGACTGAAGTCTCACAGCACGCTGTTTTTTTGTTTTTGTTTTTTGTAACCTGACAAAGAAGGATTTCTCACCTACTTCATCTTGCCTTGCTCTAGTAAGTAACCAGGGAATAATAATTCTTTAGATCAGCCAGGAAAATATAGTGAGATTAGTTAAGTATTGTTTTACTGTAACAGTGTGAACCTGTCTACCTGTGTTATTTTAATATTTCTTGTGACTGAAACTCTGGTGTTTATTGTAAATAGCTAGTTAGCATGTTCATGTTCTTTTATTATTTATTATTAAATATATTTAAACTTTTCATTGTGGCTGGTCCTTTAGAGCAGGGGTGTCCAACCTTTTGGCTTGCTAGGGCCGCATTGAGTGAACAGAAATGGTCTTGGGGCCGCATATAAAATATATCATATAGTTAACTCTTTTGTTGCTCCGGAAGACCACAGTCTACCTCCTGGCTGTACTGTAGGTGCATTTGAACAATGAATTAACATAATAAATGTCTAATATTTACGTTAAAATTCTAATTCTCATTCTAATTCTCTAATCTAACAGTTAACTCTAACATCTTAGTTAATATATATATATATATATATATATATATATATATATATATATATATATATATATATATATTTTACAAATAGATATTCACTACAGCACTAGCATTTCTCACTGGGAAAACCATTCCAGCAGTCCAACTACGTAAAATGTCAACATCAGCAGTCCTACAATACTATAATCCACAAAAATAACTCAACAAATTTGCAATAAAGTAAAGAATTCACATTACTGACTTAATAAAACAATTCTGAATAAGCTACAAGAGGGTCTCACCCAAACAAATAACTGGTGCCAGAAATATGGCCTCAAGCTAAATGCCAAAAAATGCATCATCATCCCCTTTGAGGAGAGTGATGTCCCCACAAATTATCACATTAATAACAATGTTGTAAGCATGCAATAAGTCGTATGGTACTTGGGCACCCAGGTTGATAGAAACCTGACTTTTGACCACCACGTTGTCTCCGTTGTAAGGAAAGCTTTTTACATGGCCCAATTCATTAGTGAGGGTATCTCATCCAGGGACAAGGAGGTCATAGCATCCCTGTATTCTTCCTTTACAAGAGCCATTATTGAGTGCAATTCCCTTTTTGACATGTGCCTCAGCAAAATACCCTGCCAAAAGAAAGACCACAACCATTTCTGACAAAAAAGGTCAAAGGACTAAGTTCACTTAGTTATCTAAACAGACTAAAAAGTTTCTTGCTTTCCTCTGTCTCTCACTGGCCCCTATAAATTTCACCATTGGCTTGATTTTCAGGCTAAGAAAGATCCTGCCTCAAGAGACTTCCTCTACCTCAGAAATACTGGTTATACTTAAAACGCTCACTACAAAGACCACAGCCTTCACTGCAACATAAACAAGCCACTTTTTATGGACAGGTTCCTGACACAAAAACCTTCAACTACTGTAAAAAGCTCCTCTCATTATCAAACAATGTAGTTCAGCAACACTATGGCTGGATGGATAGCCATAAATGTAGTCCTTGGGTAAGTAGCATAGCCTTCATCAAACCAGATGGAAAATCCACATACTAACTTTTCCCAGCTGGATGGCTAAGATCTAATATTGGTTATCAAGTCTAGTTGCCCAAGAAGAGGGGCATGTTTAACTAAGAATTCCATTTGCAAAATTATATTCAGTATACATATTAAATCTCTCTCTCTTAGATATATATATATATATATATATATATATATATATATATATATATATATATATATATATATATATATACACACACACACACACACACACACACACACACACACACACACACACACACACACACACACACACACACAAAAAAGCCCCTACTTTTAAAATAGGCAGCCTCAGTAATCACATGACACCCACTCACTGAATGAAATTGTCTGGAAGTCAAAATATCTGAAAAAAAAATCATAATAGAGATGGATTCATCCATGTAATTTCCCACCACCAAAAGGACCATCAATAAATCAACAAACAACTGCTTGGCAAAAAGTAATCAATAAGCAAACCATAAACTATAATGCTACATACTGGTGTAAACATATAACTTGTGTCAATCCCCAGGTTAATCCATACCAAAAGATTGTTTCAGAGCTTCAGCTATGTACAAACAGCTTTCTCCTAAAAACTTAACTCATTGATATTTAGCTTGCTCTAATTAAAAACATTTTTTTTATAGTTGTAAGTTTATTCTGTACTGCAATGATTCTCACTTACGAGATGTAATCTATGCCATATTGTATGAGTACTACATCCATAATTTTCTGTCTCTCTCTCTCATGTATTATATTGTTTTGTGTTATTTTTGGAGCTTTTCTCCCCAGGCCTCCGCTGAAAATGGACCTGTGCCCAGTCAGACTTTCCCGGTAAACAAATGTAAAATAAAATAAATAAAAATAAACTTCCCTCCAATCTAAAGCCATTTGGCATTCAGACATTTTAATTTGTGCAGAAGTTACTCACAGACTGACAGTTTACTGAGCTGTAATGCTGACCTTCGCTTTTGAAAAAAAAACGAATTCCCAGACTTTGTCAATAGCTCAAAGTGTAGAGAGGATTATTTATTTATTTTCGGAAAACATCTTTAAAACTGTTAAATTGATTACACACACAGAAACACAGAAAAGTTATTGTGATTATGTAAACCACAGACTGCTGCAAGAAATCAAAGTCACATTAGCACTCTATGCTTATGTCCGAACAGATGAATCATACCGGTCAATTCCAAAAGAAGTAAAGTAGCTTAATAAGAAGGTTATTTGCAAGGTTGCATGGCAGTTTATATTGGAAATAAGCAGAGATATTAAAAAGGCTCTGTTTTTCATAATTATGCTGAAAAGTCTTCCAAGGTAAATACAACTTCTGATTTAGTATGGAACCATACCTCTCAACCTTAGAGCAAGAAATCTGGACAAAGCGAAAAATAAAAGTGGGACACAGACCCAAAAATAGTTATGCATCACAGACACCATTCAAACAACTGTAGCTGCAAACATTATATATCACTTATAATCTTTCTATTCCATTATTGTCATTTAAACATTATATGGCTCATTCAGTCCTGCCTTCTTTTGCATCAAAGAAAACCATGCTTTGAAATGACAAATGCATTAAAAATAATACATAAAACACATTGCATCAACATCCTGCAACTTCCTACCTACAAGCAACCACAGAGCTTTCACTGAAACTAGGGCTGCTTGTTTCTCCAGAATGACAGCTCTCCCTAATTAAGTCTAATGGTATACAATCTACCAGTATCTGGACTACCTGAAATAAATTAAATTATGGCCTGTAAACTGAAAGTACACTTTGTTTAATTAAACTACATTTCTAAGCCCCTTAACTATATTTTTTCAGTAACATCCCAATATCCATTTCCAGGTCACTTTACAAGACATTAGCAGTGGTAGACTTGGCATCCTTCAGAACCCCACAGGCCCATGCTAATACATTGTCCATTAAATGTAAATATCCATCCACTGTAAATGGCAAGAAGCTATGTCTTAAAAAATATACTTCTGGCATGCGTACCCAAGTATTAGGTTTTGAAACAAAGAAACATTCTCCACAGTCCATAAGTCTCTGTCTTTAATAATCATCTACTGTGCAGCACTCCCAACACATAAGCACACACATACACACTAAAATCCCCAACATTTAAAAAATGACATTGTGCCCACTTGATTTGCCAGTATTTATGATCCGCCAAAGCTAAGCTTACTGTTGTCCAATCTACCAATGCTTAGAACACGCCAATGAAAAAACAGTACTAGGTGCTTTTTTGCTTGTCTGAAAAAACAATACAACTTCATATGCTACAGTCCCACATAGTCAGTCCACTACTGACCCATTAACCCTAGGCTGCTGTCTCATTCTTACTCCCTGGAACTGCATTACCTTGGATGACTACTTTTATTTTCTAAGCAAAAGACACAAATTGGAAGATGAGGCAAAAATCTAGACATTCTTTGAAAATCCATACAGTTAAGAGGTATGAGTTCATGTTCAATACAACACTCTCCCTGTCAGGAAAGCCACAATTTAATGAAAATGTACTCTTAATGTATGATATATTTGTGAGCTAACTTGTTTGTGTTCAGTAGGTAGACTGATCATTGTTAGCCTCTTTGTGCATGCGTCTCTCTCTCTCTCTCTCATGCGCACACACACACACACACACACACACACACACACACACACACACACACACACACACACCTACTTTCAGGCACACAATTCTGCTTTCATGCATGCACTCACTCATTCCGTACTTGCCTATTAACACAGGTAATTGCTGTCCCTTTTAAAGGCAACAGCGGCAAATCCATACATGAGTCCCTCTTCAGGGAGAACACACACACACACACACTGATTATTCGTCGCAAAATAATGGCGTAAACACACTGACCCTTTTTTGGCTCAAAAACAAAACTAGAAGGTGCTTTGGTGCATGCGCACATCGGCATTCGCGTTACAGGTCACGGGAGCGAAA
Organism: Protopterus annectens; assembly: GCF_019279795.1. Classification (NCBI taxonomy): domain Eukaryota; kingdom Metazoa; phylum Chordata; order Ceratodontiformes; family Protopteridae; genus Protopterus; species Protopterus annectens. The sequence goes on along the minus strand of NC_056745.1, from coordinate 995,386,121 downwards.
AACATAAAACAAAAAAGTTTTTTGGGGCATGCGTACATCGATGTTGCAGTTAGAGGTTGAGGGCTGCATGGAAGAGCTCTGAGGACCGCATGCAGCCCGCGGGCTGCAGGTTGGACACGTCTACTTTAGAGAATATTTTAACCTTTGAGAATACCTATATCTATTGGTGACACTGTGGCCACTCCTGAAAGCCTGGCTGTTTGGTCAATATTATCATTTGTATTAATAGTAATTTCACTCAGTATTATTGGGTACACTTGCAAGATCCTTAGAGTAGCTGGCTTTGGGATGTCTGGTGGTAGAGTAGTTGTCTTATAGTCTGGGCAGAAGAGGGCATAGCTAGTAAACCTGTGCCAAACTTTCACAGAATGTGTGTGTGTGTATGTGTGTGTGTGTGTGTGTGTGTGTGTGTGTGTGTGTGTGTGTGTGTGTGTGTGTGTGTTTGTGTGTGTGTGAGAAAATCAAATCTAAAAGTGTGTGTATGTCAGCTACTTAGAGCAGGGACACAAAGCACTGGTTTCACAGAGAGAGTGCTGGAGGACTTGACTTGGACACTTAGCTGATGACTTAACCCTACAACTTTGCCAGTGGGGAGCCTTACTGGGGACCTGGGGATAGACAGAGAGAGAAACTCAAACTCCTGGCTGACTGTGTTCCCTGTGTACTCTTAAGAGAAATTGTGTTTGATTCAGAGAGCTGCACCTGGGAATATTGGGCATATCCCTTTTTGTTCCTGATGAATGTCCCTCTCTAGTCTCAGTGGTGAGGATTCAGGCTCCTAGATTACTGGCCCAGAGTGGGGACATCACAACTGTCTCCACCAAAAAAAAATGATGAAGAAGATAAATAATATTTTACTTCAGTTTCTTGGCATCCTAATGAACCAGGAGTTTCCTTTGATTGGCACAGAAAAGGTTGGGAAATGGTGTTATATAATTCCCTCAAATTCAACTGTACTTGAACAATTGTAAAACTTATAGTGTTGTGGATAAATTCATCTTATGATTTAAAATGTAAACAAATATATCAAGAAATGTTATTAGCAAATAATAAGTATATCACAACTAGAGATAAACAGATAGTCCCTAATAGTCTTATCTGGTTATTAAAATATTTTTGTGCAAAAGGGATTACACCATCTTCTCAAATTCCTATTTAACATAATTTCCTCTTTCCAAAAGTTCCCATATTCTAGCCATTGTATTAAACACTTAATATTTTCTGTTTCCAACAGTATATACAAATGCCTGAAAATTTAAGGTCCAAACACAATCGAGACTCTGAGAACTGGTTAATTTTATAATTATTTAGAGACTTTGTGAACACAGAGATAAATAAGATATTTAACCTAGATAAGAAATTGTTCCCCAGATTATTGGAAGTCGTAATAAATATCAACAATAATGCAATGAAAAATAAATTAGATTTGTCACAACTTTTTTCAAAAATCTTTATTGTCAATAATTTTAACAAATACATTGAAAATTACATAGCCATAGCATTCAAGCATTCATGAAGGTGAAATATTAAACTATATATGATTAGAACAAACAGAATATAACAAACACCAGTTAAATAGAAATAAACAATGCACAAGCATGCTAATTGCCCATATTGTTAAGCATGATACTTAACTTTGTATGATAAAATGAAAAACAAATTGAAAGGGGAGGAATCTGATACACTTGTAAAAGACAGACAGCAAAGAAGCAGGTATAGTAAAAGGCATGATATAGCAGGAGAAAAAAAAATAAAGCCCAACCCCAAGGTCTTCACAGAAATTAATAAATATTATTAAGAAAATATGTTGAAGAAGGTGTCCCAATATTCATTAAAATGTGGGTGGTGTTTCTGACAGTACATTAGATACTTGTGGGCTAATAAGTATTTTATAATCATTTGTGTGAACCCTTTCCATGTCATTACAACTCTGTCTTTCCAATTTAGGGTGATATACAGTTTAATTAGAGCAAACATAGTGAATAAAATATGATTTTGTAATTTTGTTAAGCCTAAAGGAAGAATGTCCAACATAGTAAAGTCCCAGAAAAGGGTGGCCTTCTCATATACCATTTTTTTGTAGTTGAACCCTAAGCAAACAGCATAACTTATAGGCACATTTGCAACTCCAGAAGATATGAAAAATGTTGGCGGTTTGGTTATCACAGACTGGCAGAATGGGAAATAGGATGGGTCGAATTTATTAATCTTAGCTGGAGTGAGGTATGCATTATTCAAAATTATTAGATGGGTGTAATATAGTTTTTAAAGGAAATATATTTTGAAATTGTTTGAATGCAGTGGGTAATTTGAGTTGGGGAGATTAATGAGTTAAGCTTAGTCCAGTAGTTGGAAAAGAGTGTTTCTTTTGATATCTAATGGCAGTGATAAGCTATAAGCATTTGAAATAATTTTCTTTTTCATTAATAGAGAGGACCATAATGTATTGCATGTGTTTATTACATCAGAAGCAGGATCAAGGTCAACTCAAAATTTAGCACAGAACTCTCTAAGTTATCTTAAGATAATGGTAACAGTTTTGCGGAGGTTTAACTTCAGCCTCATCTCATTAAGTGACTGCTCCCTATATTGATAGATATCCAGTGCAATTTTCTCCTTTAAGAAGGGGCACTCATTTAGGTTGAGCATTCTATTATTGAGTTTAAGGTTTGGGTTAAGATGGAGGGGTGTAAAGTGTTGAAGTCACTGGTTAGCTTGACTGTGTTGAAGAGTTTTTGTATAGTGATTATTTTGTTCTTTATAGAGGTATGCAGTTTAATGTTTTCCAGAGTTTGCTCATTAAGAAACGGAATAGCTCTAGGGTTAATATTATATGTTTTAATATAGTTATAGAATAGTTTCACCCAGGTCGGAGCCCACGTCTTATTGCTTGTGTTATATTCTGAAATTGTGACTAATCTACTACTGTTAACTATGTCATAGTAGAGTCTGAAGTCAGGCAGTCCAAGTCCAGATGTTTAAGTCATCAGCAAATGCAGACATGGTAATCTTAGTGTTATGAAGGATAGGTGCCGGACGTTTTTCTGTGATACAAGTAAAAGCAGAGGTTCAAAGTATAAGTTAAGTAAACAGGGAAACATTGGCAGCTTTGTCTAGTTCCATTTTTGATATCAACCTTAGAGGAGTTTGTTTTATTAATCTGTAAAAAGGTGTGAGCACTGGAGTATAGAATTTCAATGAGTTGGATAAAACTTGGAGGTATACCAAATTGGGGAATAGTTGATAGTAGGAAATTTAAATTGAACCTTTCGAAAGTTTCAGAAGCATTGACTATGAGGGCATATATTGGATTTCTACTTTGGCTAGAAGGGGTCACCAAGACATCAAGAGTGAGCATATTATCACAGGTCTGTCTATGTAGAATGAATCTAAATTAATTGAGCAACACAAGATAGAGGATGAATGGTTTTAATCTATTGGCCATAATTGTAGCCAGGAGTTTTATATTAGAGTTAATTAAATATATGGGTCTATAGCTCCATAGGTTTTAGGGTCAGCATTTTCTTTGAGAATAAATATAGTTTTAGAAGTGTTTAGATGTGGGTCTATAATTTTATTATACTTAATACAGTTAAAAGAATGGTGTAAGAATTTAGAGAATTTCAAGCTAAATGTTTTGTAGAATTCCACTGTAAAACCACCAGGCCCTGGAGCTTTGTTCAGCTTAAGGCTGTTTATAGCCATATTGATCTGTTGTTGAGTGATGGAAGAGGATAAAGAGTCTTGTTGAGCTTGAGAAAGTACTGGAAAATTAATTTGATCAAAGAATGTATTCAACTCCTGATCTTCTAGATATGGGAATTAGTCATTGCACATTTGTACAATTGACATTGTGCATTTGAAAATATAAATCTTTAAATAGGAGAACAATATCATAGTTAGAAGAGTATGTTTTGCCTTTGTATTCTAACTCAGTTATTATAAAAGAAGGAATTCTTTGATTTGTCACCCTAGCCAATAATGTGGAAGGCATTTGGGATCACTGTGTATACTTTGCTAATTTTCATACTTCGTGAAAATTTGTCACAAATTTATAAACTTCGCAAGTTAGATTTCAAATAGTTAGACAATTCCAACTGGAACTATTTCTCAAAATGAATAACGAAGACTTCTCTGAAAAATGCAATAAATTAATATTAAAATCTACAGATAAAGCCACATCTTCATTATATTGGAAACATTTTTAAAGTTGCTCTGATAATGTTCTTTATATGTAGCAAATTAAATATTTTATCCAGTGATTTGAAGAAGTGATGTCTTACTTATCTGAATGCACTAATTATAAAGATAAGTTACTTCTGTGATTTTTGTCACAAACTATCTTGCAAAAAATAAGTTTAGTGTGTATGTTAAAGTAATCCTGTCAGAAAATAGTTGCCAAAACACACAGAAACTAACAAGACATAAAGTCGAGTTTATATAAGTAGTAAGTTACAGTAATCCTTATATAATATCAGTAATCTCTCAATGCATTTCTTCCAAAATATTAAATAAAAAAAATGCAGATGTATTGCAAAATTAATATAGTGCTAAATGCAAGGTTTTCTAAAGGAAGAGGATGCATATGATCCTGAAAGGTAATGAAGAGATCAAGTATACATGTATACATAAATATATTTATATATATATATATATATATATATAGAGAGAGAGAGAGAGAGAGAGAGAGAGACAGAGTTGCAGTAAAGTCTGTTGACTGTGATTTTAGTGAATACAGTTTATTTTTTGATTGAATCTACTTGTTTTTGAGTAACAGAAATGTCAGTTGCTCCTTTGGTGTGTGAGCTGAGCTTGCATGAAGGTACATGGAATTTTTATGCTATGCTGAATATTTTGGATGTTCCAGAAGTTTCAACATTAAGAATATGTATGTGTGTGTGTGTGTGTGTGTGTGTGTGTGTGTGTGTGTGTGTGTGTGTGTGTGCGTGTGTGTGTGTGTGTGTGTGTGTGTGTGTGTGTGTGTGTGTGTGTGTGTGTGTGTGTGTGTGTGTGTGTGTGTGTGTGTGTGTGTGTGTGTGTGTGTGTGTGTGTGTGTGTGTGTGTGTGTGTGTGTGTGTGTGTGTGTGTGTGTGTGTGTGTGCGTGAGTGTGTGTTTGTGTGTGTGTTCATTGCTACAGGTGATGCAGATGGGTTGAAAATCATCACCTCAAATCATGGTTCACACTCCGATATGAGTGACTTGTTCTCTGCAGCTGAAGTAGGACCAAATACTCTAGGTACAGGAGCTTAAGTACCTAAGAGTCTTGCTCATGAGTGAAGACAAGTACATAGGGCTTCCCAGGATTCATAAGAAGTTCAAGACTACTGAGTCTTGTGACTATTATGTCTTGTCAGTGACCAGCATAGACTGTACCTCCCTTCTTGCTAGTCATACCTAAGGTGAGTTAACGAATACCCATCCAATCCTGCAGATCCCATTTGAAGGAATATGGTTTATCACACTGTTTTATCTGCAGGGGGATTCTTAGAGAGTTGAAGGAGGCACTCAGTAATGAATCTGTCTTATACTTAATTTTATTTATCTTTTGAAGCAGGTTTAAGTCTTGTGTTCTGTTATTTGTGGGACTGCTTGATTTAGGAAGGTACAAGAGATCCTGCACTACTAGGGTCCTGATCACTCAGTAGGCAAGATGTCATGTGTGCAGCCTATAAGACAGAAAAGACTGACAGCGCATCTAGTCTTTTGGTAGCCTAGGGATTTTAAGCCTTTAATCCTCTTTGTTAGGAACTGTTGTTTTCTTTCCAACCCTGTGATATGACTAGTGACAGACATCCTAAAGGGGCACTGTATTCTGCAACTTGGTTGATTGAATACAATAAGACAATAACATTGCTAGATCTAGATGATATGTTTACTCTGAATCCCACTCTCAGTTTCCACTCCCACATAGGAACTACTGTAAAGAAAGTAATTGCGTTATTTATTTATTTTTTGTACAGTGCTAACATTTTGCTGAGCTCTCTATATTAAGCAACAGATTAGTACATACAATTGGGAGGTCACTACACTAACAAGTGCAACACCAGTTGCATTGTACTTAGCTAATGTCCCACAGGTTGCCCTCTTGAGATGAGTTTGTACTCCAGTGGTGCTGCATTGGTGAATTTTATGCTGTCAGTGAGCAGGTTGTTTGCTTATGTTCTCACTGCATGCAGAATAATGCCTGGATAATGAGGAAAGGTCATATCTGATGTCTTCCTGGACTGCGTATTTTATCTTATGAATCACTGGATTTCAGTACATGAATGTATTTCTTCCCAGCCCTGTTCTACTGTATACAGATGATTATAAATAGTGCACAAAAGGTGTTCTGTACATAATAAAGGTGTAGTAAATGGGGTATGCAGTGGGGCTGTGAGAAGCAGTGCCACCTTACATCAAGACGTTTGTTTTTTTTCAATTCTTGGTTGCGCTGCCCTCTGTGCAGATTCGGCACATCCTCCTTGTGAGTGCTCTGGTTTTCTCTGTGTTATCCAGCTTCCTCCTTCCTCTTAAAGGCATGTAATATCTGACCTGCCAACTCTAAATTGTCTCTAGGTGTAGCTGCGGTGCTTGTATATGAAATAGAAAAAATGCCTAGCGATGTTAATTTGCTAGTGACCTCTGTGATGGCAGTAGCAAGTTTTTACAGAACTCAGACATAACTCATAAAACATGGCAGGATGAACTGATGGGCGTGGAGAACAGTTATTATGCTTTATTTCTGGTAAAAGATATATCTGCCAATCAAAGTGGTGTATAATAACAACCTTCTCTAATGTTCAGTGGGTGTATAGCATCCTTTTTTCTTCATGCCTGTGATGTAAAAGAGGTACATAAGTTTTCATATAACCCCCTTTTAAAGCTGCTAAACTGTAATCTCATACCAGAACATACACAGCATCTACCACAAGACAGTAGTGAGACATGATTACAACTTTAAAAGTTGTAAATAACTTGTATATGCCACAGGAAAAGGATAAACTGAAGTGTTTAGCATCTTCCTAAACCAATTAGTCCATCAGAACTACATGCAACTTCTGCATGTGTAGCACAGTTAAATGTTTTATGGCTTTCAAGGCTGCAAACCATGTTATACTCCTACACTTTTTTCTCTGTGACTAGTATTACCTCATGGCAGCTAAGTTATGTGGAGCAAAATGAATTATGATTGGATTTCTCTAATCATAACAACCTGTTATGCTTTTTCAACATGGTTGTGTAGCTGTATTTCTCAATCTTCACTTTACTTCACTTTTAAGGTGAATTTCTTGATATCCATACCTTCAGCATGTAATACAAAGGATTATGGATTGTGTTTCAGTCATAACCATGCTTTTATGTGTTTGAGACATGGATTTCAAGAAATTTATCTGTAAAGCAAAGTGTATGAAAGGCAAGTGTTTTACAAATTTGAAAAACTGAAACATTCCACCAGAGAAGACTGGCAGGATGTACAAAACTCTTTAAAGTGTGCTAGACAATTCATTCAGGCACTTTTTTTCAATGACTGAATCATACTTCTCAGCTGTCCAGATTTCCTTAAAATATCCAGATTTTTGCTTCATATTTTTGGTCTGCTGCTCTTAAAATTTATGTTTTTCTGATAAAACTACAGAAGATTGAAGTTACTAAATAGTGACATACATTTTAGTTTCAAACTTCATATCCTTCTGAAAATGCAAGCTAAAGCAAAGCCTGTCATTCTAATAACATTCTAAGGTTATAACAGTAATACTTAAAATCTGTCCTGATTTTTGAGTCTTCTTCTCTGCATTATTTATGGCTTTGTCTAGATATTTTGTGTTAGGAATTTAGGAATTTGAGAGGTGTGGGCTGAATGAAATACTTATCAGCTTCCCATTGCACTTCTGTGGTAGCCACTAGATCACTGGCAATTGTCTTGCATTAGACTACGGCACAATATCAAGGACAGATGATTAACTCATTCCTTCCAATGGAGATCTGGAAGTTTGCATTGTAACTTCCAATGGGCAGAGTCTAAGCTTTTCAATTAAAATCAAATTATGTCTTCACAGTTCAAAAAAATGTTTATATCTCTGGAAGCATAGGGGTTATGGGATTTCAAACCCTTCAACAGAAACTATTATTTATAGTGGTAGTATTCTTTATATTTCAGGTCTTAAAATAGATTTTATAAGTCACAGTAAGCACAGTCACTATTACATTTATAATATTTTGTAAACAGCGTACAATATGTAAGCAACCACTCAAGTTGCTCTTTACCTGCATTAGCCAGAGGTCAACTATTAATGCAGTTATGTTTGTTAATGTGTAAGCTTTTAGATGAGATCTTCTAATAAATTGCATGTAGCGTGGTTTTGGAATTATTAACGAAAATGTGAATTAGCAATATTTGATGCCTAGAGGCATTAGTAAGATGTAACTACAGAAACACCTACAGGCATCACTAGGGTATAATTTAACAAAAGTTTGCTAAGCACCTTTACTGATTTCAGAAAATGAACGTAACAAGTCAGTCTATTTCATGATTTTGAACCATAATCCCGGCACTCTATGTATTACAACTTGGTTATAATTGGGATTCTGATCATAATTCTCTGTGGGAGTTAACCAATAATAAACCTCTTTACATCGCACATGAAATACTACCTGACAATCTTTTGCACCAAGTTGCTTCATCCTTCATCAATGGCAGTGAACATCTTGTCAATATTATGCAACCAAGGTCTTTTGTGCGCATTTTCTTAAACCTCTTGGACGCAAAATATTTCTAATGGCAGAGAAAAAATGGACTAACTTTTAAACTCTAGAAAAAAATGGTTCACTCTCTTAACTCAATGTCTGTAACTGAGCCATTGACACTAAACACACACACACACACATACACACACACACACACACACACACACACACACACACACACACACACACACACACACACACACACACACACACACACACACACACACACACACACACACACACACCACACACAAGCATCCAGTGAAAAAAATTTGAATCTTCACAGACACAGACCTTTCACTTGAACAACCAGGAAGCTCTCAACCTAATTCCTAAAAGCTCTCATGTTAATTCCTAACAATTTGCTTGTTAAAGAGATCTTAGTCAATTATAGCGGAGGTCAGAAACACCAATCACCTTTCTAAATCAAATAGATTTTCTATTTGTAGCTACTTGCATCAAATTACTAGTGTGTGGTCTCCATAATCCTAACCCTAACACAGCCCCTTCCCTAATCCCACCCCTACACCTTATCTGAGGAAAATTATTTTCAATAGTACTGCCACTACCACTATTCAGACAGAGTATGAAGTTGGTGATAGGCTTTTGGTTAACTGCTCATTTAAGGAAACTGTTTTTTGCAATCAGTTGTTGTTTCAAAGTGTCAGGTTTTTCAAAAGTGCATGGTATCGATCATCTGTGTTTTGATACTTCAACATATACCTTTACAGTTTTATATGCCTCTTAACCATTCAGATTTTTCCAGAATATCCAAATATTTAGCTCATATTTATGATCGGTTTCTCAGAAAATGTGTGTTTTTTTGGCAAATCACTGGGATGATCGAAGGATTGAAGTCACTTAATAATGACATACATTTAGTTTCAGACTTCAGATCCTTCAGAAAATGTATGTTATTATAAACCTTGTTACTCTAGCAACTTTTTTAAGTTTATAAGAACAATATGTAAAACATGTTCCTATTTGTGGGCCCCTCCCCCTCATTTGCCGGGTTTTGTCCAGATTTCTTGCACAAAGAGGTTGAGAGATATGATACATACATACATACATATATATATATATATATATATATATATATATATATATATACATATCTCTCTCTCTCTCTCTCTCTCTCCATATATAAATATATATATATATATATGTTTCTCATGCATTTCGTCAAATGTGACAAATGTGTATTTGGTTGTCTGCAAATGGCCAAGCCTGAATAATCACAAGTTTGTTTCTTTGATTGGTTGTTTTCAGAGGACAGCACTTTTCCCCCAGTGTGATTGGTGCAAAAGACTGTCCTAGTGTTTGTGCATGGGATTTTGCAGGATGAACAGGTCTTTTCCACCAGCAGGACACATGCTAAAGCCTGTTCTGATGTTTAGACAGAATGGGCATCTATACAATGGTTCAGAATTCTTACTGTTTTCAAAAGAGCTGGTGAGCAAGTTGATGAATGATATATATCTCTCTATATGTGTGTATCTGATCTATATCTAATATATATATATATATATATATATATATATATATATATATATATATATATATATATATATATATATATATATATATATATATATATATATATATATATATATATGTACTCCCTGTTAACTAATATATCATCTCTGAGATTGTGAAACAGTCAGGAAAGGGAAGATTCCCAGATCCCTTTGTATTGCAATTACACATGTAAAGCAGCTGGCAGGCTGACTAAGAAGGAAAAAGATTGTTTGCTCTTACAAACTGCAACTACATAGAAATGTACAGTATATATAGATACACACATGTGGATGTAGTATCTATCTGTCTGTTTGAGTGGTGTGTGTGTATGTGTGTGTGTGTGTGTGTGTGTGTGTGTGTGTGTGTGTGTGTGTGTGTGTGTGTGTGTGTGTGTGTGTGTGTATGTGTGTTAGTATGTCTGTATGCATGTGTGAGTACTGTTTTATACATTTGTATTCATCTTAAAACTTAGTTGATTAGCTCAGTCACAAAATTTTGGGAACTGTTGTGACTGAACTCATCAACGAAGTTTTAAGACCACTAGTTTCTCTGTTTTTTTTTTTTTTTCATTTTTTTTCTTGAACACTCGTGGTGGTAAGATTCCTATTCTTGTTCATTTTTTATACATTTGTATTTGGCTGCAGGCTTCTTTCCATTGCTGGCAACAAATGCAACAGTCCAGTTTAGGGTAGCAGACCACTGCTTTTAGGAGTTGTCCAAGTGTTAAAAAGCTATTCTGCACATATAGGCAAATACTGCTGTAATAAGGTCCACTGTAAGTAGTCACCTGTTAGAAGCTTGCAGCACACCTGCTCTAAGTGGAAAGGGCTTTAACTACCACTAGCCCAGTACTTATGAATGCTTTGTCCTCCCCTCATCCTATCCTACTGAACTACATAGACCTACCACAGCTAGAACTCTGATCCTAAAACTCTCACCTGGTCCCTAACCAAACCATATCACTATGTTCCATCACCCTTGGATCCCTGATTACTCCTTAAAACTAAAACTTTACTCCCCCTTCCCTAAAATAAAAGTCAACAATCACTCCCTAACCCAAAATTCCCTTCCCACTCCCTAAGCCTAAAACCGTGTTCCTGCTCCCTAAACTGAACATTCCAGATAACTGCATAACCTTAATCTCCCTTCCCACTCCCTTTCACTAAATGTGGCTTCCCTCTTCCTAAACCTAAAGTCACCGATTAATGTCTAATCCTAAAACTCCTCTCTGGCTCCCTAAACCTAAATCTTCCTTCCCACTCCCTAAACCTAAACTCCCTTATCACTCCCTAATGATAAACTCACCTCCTGTTTCCGAAAACTAAATCTCTCCCCTACCTAAACCTGAATCCTTCTACCAGTCACCGCCTTAAACCCAGACTTGAAGTCCTATCCTCTCCTGCTCCCTCTCTGTGACTGCTGCACTAACCTTACCCGATCTTGGCTTCTGTGTTCATGCGAGGTACATCAACTCTACTTTCTGCTTACTGCTGTTGCACGCCATCCAAACAGGACTGCCTGAGTATGCCAGCTCCAAAACACACAAATCATTAGCTGTAAGACAATACTATTCAAGTGCCTGAGAAATAAGGACTTGTAGTAGATCCTTGCAATATTCTCTTATTTGCAGCTCTACTGTTATGGTGAATTATCCCACCGCTAAACTTTATGAAACATGCCTGATAAGAGGAACAATAGTAATTGTGAACGCTATCTTTGTGATCACATCTAGCTATTATCTCAAAATTCACTATATGAAAAAATATCGTTGGATAATGCTGGGTGATGCTAATGTTAAAACTTGCCTACATTAACTAGAATTTAATTATTTGTAGTGGTTTTCTTTACATAACAGAAAACATAAATCTTGCATGTTGTCTCATAGAATATAGCTACAAACACAATTTAAATTTGCAAGATAATTGTCTGTTTCCTTCATAGCTGTTGGGGAGTGGCTGCATCTGAATACACCACGTGTATAGGTAACACTAGAGAATATCAGAAAACCATTGGAAGTACGTCTGGTGTTTCAGACTCTCACAAAGTATACTTTAAAGAGAGCTTGTAGTAAGCATACCTCTCAACCTCTAAGAGCAAGAAATCTGGACAAAGCCATTCGTAAAAGTTGGACTAAAGCTCAAAGATACGGACAATTTTTAAATATTGCTCTTTCAAACTTAGAAGGTTGATAGAATAACAGGTTTTGCAATAGTATGAATTGCCTGAAAGGGATGAAGTCTGAAACTCAAATGTCTGTTATTATTTTCTAACTTCAGTCTTGAATGATTTGCCACTAACTTGCCAAAGAAACACAGTTTTATGAAAAACAGGCAAAAATCTGGACATTCTGCAAAAATCTGTACTGATTGAGAGGTATGGTAGTGGGCTATTGCTATTACATTACTTTCTCTATTCTTTGAAAGCTGGTGATTTGCTAATGTTATGGCATTTCTCAAAATATCTTCTTGAGGCATGAATTTCCAAAACAGGATCCCTTTACCCCTTCCGCTTGACCTTTTATACACCAAGAATGTTATAATCTGTCTGTCATTAGCCCTACAAGAAAAGTGTAGCCAATGCCTGACTGTGTGTGCCGTTGATTGACTGACTGAATGACTGAGTGACGGACGGATGGACTTATGGACTGAATTACTTATTTTGGTCTGAGACACTCCAGCTCAATGAGGCAAGGAAGCTCATAGCGTAACAGTTTAGTGATGCATACCTTTAAACATAAACAAAATCAAATCTTGAAAGACCATACACTTGCAAGGATAAGTCTGTCATTTATTTAAAGTAAAGTCCCATTTAGACATAAGTACTGACACTTTTCAGCATTAGTGGCTGGGAATCCACTGATTTCACATGTTCTGTCAACAAGAGCTGAAGTGCAGTTCAATGGTCAGTTTTTGTGTCCTCTCTCATATTTACTGAGGCGTTCACTTTAAGAATTACCTTATATTTTCAAAATACTGACTATTAACTAAGCCTGATACAAATGTCAACATCTGTAAACTTTTAAGTGTAAATGATTATATAAGTGCAAAAGAAAAGTATTTACCCATTTTATCCAAAGTATAAATCACTGACCTAAGTAACTATTTTATTTTATGGTGCTTTCGAGTGTAGTATTAAAATAAATGAACATGAAACATTTTTCTCTTCTGAACTTGTTTCAGTAAATATTCTTACTTTTGTAAAGCTAGGGAAGAAATATTTTCCAGTGGCAGATTTGTTTCTGAGTTGGTGATGAGACTGCAGCAATATGGTAGTACGGGAATTACATTCAGCATGTACTATATAAAACTCGGATATTAAACTTATTTGAATCATCAAATTATTCACTATTAAAGTATTGCAAAAACGTATCTGCCTTTTTCGACTCTTTACAAAATGTAAACAATCTGCAAGAGATGAGACCCACTAGGAGGATATTAAAACTGTTGGCATGGTGTAAACTTGACAATAATGGCATGTAAAGCTGAAAGATGCCAGTAAAGTACTTTAATATCTGCAATGTTTTCTGAAAACTGTAGCCATCACAGGTGTTAGACAAAGAAATTATATTTTAAAGGCGATTTAGTATGAATTAGAAGGTACATCGGAGGAAGAAAAAAATATGCAATAGGTAGCTACTGGCTTGAAATTATAGAAATCACCTGATTAACTTTGAAACAAAGTAGGCATTGCAGCCTGATTCCTCTTTCTTGGCCTATAAATAATATCTCATTCAGTACCATAATAAAGAGTTCATTCTCTGGCTATGTGAATTAATGATTTAGTCCTAAAATATATTTATTACAACAAAATAAAGTGAATTAGATTTATATTTGCTGCATACTCTACATATTGAAAAATACTAATTAAACTGTTAGCAGCTGCTTTAATCTGAAAAAAGTTGAATGTATATTCTACTACTGCATTTTTTAATAAATTTCAATCTGATTTCAGTGATGGAACTAAAAATGGAAAAGTCAAATGGCTCAACAAGTTTGTCTATGCGTGCACATGTGTGCGTCTATGTTCGCAGGTATATGTGTATATGTTAGTGTGTGTGTGTGTGTGTGTGTGTGTGTGTGTGCGCGCGCGTGTGTGTGTGTGTGTGTGTGTGTGTGTGTGTGTGTGTGTGTGTGTGTGTGTGTGTGTGTGTGTGTGTGTGCAAACAATTACACAGGATGATCTTTATCATAATAAGTAAAAATTATGCATTAAAAAGGATGTGAAACTGGTGGACAAAATTATATTTTAACTTTGATGTATATATTCGTAAAGCTACTTTTAGTATACTGCAGTGACAGTCTGCTTAGCTACCTTACCTGTTATTTCCATGCTTGTATTAGTTTCCTTTTAATTGTACTATAACCATGCACATCAGTCTGGTGTACCTGCTATGATAACATAAGAAATCAGCCATCTATTAAGTAAATAACTAAACTACAAAATTAGCATATACATATAAGTCAGGAAGGCCATTCATTTGGCCATACCCACATATTAAAGCGAAACTGGCCAAGTTAGGAAAAGGATTTACAACAGTCATAAAGCTGACAAACATGGCAATTGGTATCAGATTAGGAACATGAGCAGTATATCAGAGAATGAGAAACTAATACATAAAATATTACCCGAATCATTTATATAACAATTAATCTCTGTAGTACTGAGAAGAGGTATGTCAAGTGGACATGATAGGAAAACATGCTAGTGTGCAGGTAATGCAAAATTATGCATCAATCTCAACAAACAATGAGCAGTTATGGCAAAGTGGGGCATAAGCAGCTATTTATCTTCTTCATCTTTCTAAATCATGCCTGTCTATTTGAATATGTGTGTGTGTGTGTGTGTGTGTGTGTGTGTGTGTGTGTGTGTGTGTGTGTGTGTGTGTGTGTGTGTGTGTGTGTGTGTGTGGTCTTTGCATACACACACATATATGTATACCAAAATGATCAAATGTTAGTTTTACCTGGAAAAAAAATTTAAATCAGGCATTTGATATTCAAGACCTTGAGACATTTATTTGCTAATCTGCTATTCAAGTTACAGAAACTACCCGTATAAGAAACTGGGAAGCAGGATAATGGAAGTCGGGGATATTATATTGCAGTAAAAGATGAGCAAGCAGAAACAGAAAAATAAAGTTCTCCTTCTCCATTTCATAGGTAAAGCTCAATCTTTCATTTCTTTATGTATTTATTTATTGGCATTTGTTTACTGGGAAAGTCCAGTTGGGTCACAAGAGCCATTTTCAGTGGAGGGTCATGGAGAAAAGCTCCACTTAACAGAAAAATAAAAATTTTCAAACATGTTACATAAGAAACAGCTGAGAATTATGCATTTCAAAAGTAATCAACAATATTGTAAGGCATAGAGATATAAAAAAATATGTTACACAGACAGTAATGAGAAAAAGCAAAGTAAAACACTATATACAGTTCAGATGAGTATCCTTTTGGCAATTCCAGTAGTAATAAGTAAATGTTGTGTGTATTGTTCAATTATAAACATAAAGGAGAGAGAGATTAAGATAGATTATTATAAATGAGGAGGAGGCGATAGGAAAAAGGTTATATAAAGTGGTACATTGGGAAGGATAGCTAGGTGAAGATGAGGATATGGAAAAGAGTAGATAATCTGTACAGATAGGGATGGAGAAAAGAACGTTTGTCATCACAGATATATGAAATGACACAGAACTGGAGTTTACTGTTCAAAATATAGCAATAAATGGTCATAGCATGCAGTAAAACATGAAGAAAACTGAGTTGAGCTTTTAAGTACTTGGTGGTTGTCACTCACCCCATGTTATGACTCAAGATGAACAGGCGAGGTAGTTCATTTATATGCTTTATTATATAGAAACACATCAGGATGGATAGCAGCAACAGAAAATATAAACAAACTGATTAACTGACAGACCATTACATACATGCATGCTTACATCTCAACAGTACTCTACAAAATGGCAGTCTGGCTCACACATGCTTTATACACATGTGCAAGCCTATGGAAAGCTTCTTAAAGGTATACATACATATTGATCTACAGTGCGCTTAGAGTACCCATGATAGTGATGTTCAAATACTTTTATTTATCGGTTTTGCAGGGTGATTTCTATGGTATAATGCAGGAGCATCAGAACGACTAAAAATCATGATGCTGACTAATATGATAACTACTTTTCTTCAGTAAGACACTGCCCTAGAAAACTCAATCAGTTGCTGAAGTAAGCATTATAGAAGTGTTTACATGTGCACTGGGGAGTCACAGAGTTACAAAGAAGTGCTGGGGAAAGACACTGTATGACACCAACAACATTCTGTTTAAGAACACTATTGTTATAGGGGATTTCTAGTTATTCATCTTAGCAAGTGTAGCAAACCCACAGTTGTTACCATCTTGTCTAAATTATCTGTAGAAGATTGTAACGTGTGTTACAAACACGAGACGTGTGAAAAAGTGGTTCCTATTTCTCAGAAAGTTGTTAAAAAAACAGTTTCACTATTAAAATATGTTCCTGATAGAAGTTTAAGATTTTATTACAAAATGAACATTTATTTCTAAGCAGATCAATAACTTCCCTAAAACCATGTGCAATTGAGATTTTTGAGGTTACTAATTATCTTTATTAAAAATAATGCTGCTAGAAGTAAATCTGAGTTCTATAAAAACTTCTTGATTTATAACCATATTGGCATAACTCTCATTTAAGCACAGCTATATTAAGAGTTGATTTTCTGGAACTAAGTATTTTGAAACTACAAAAAATAACTCATATTTTTCCTAGAATTAGATAAAATATGAGAACAGCTGCATGCAAATTTTGTGATAGAAATGAGGTAACAAACCAATTTGTCCATAGACATCTTCAGGTGGGTGTCAAGTAGAAATAGTAAAAGGATTAAGAGGGTAAGCGAAGAAAGGTAGTTGGGGAGATTAAAGGGTTAAATTGGAAAGTAGGCTGAGTGGGAGGAAATGAGGTAAGCATAGGAAGGGGCTTAATGGGGTTTATAGGAGTGTAACTGGGTAAGGAATCACATTTTGGGGTGAACTTGCTAAGGCAGGTGACGTCCGAGATGACCTGCAGGTATTCCTGGAGAACACATAGGTCTCGGGTTACTGGTTAGTGTCTGGCTGTAGGAGGCAGGTGGTTTGTGAATGTATTTTTTTCCTCCTTTTTCTTGGCTTATTTGGTGGTTATGATGTAAAGCATTCAATGATCATATTTCCCTTGTCCACTATACACCACATGTCCTTTCAGTTTTGGGTTTGTGTGGGTTGGTGGTATAATGGTTTGAGTAAGGAGCTGCAATTGTGCTTGGGTTTATAGCAGACTACATATTGATGGCTGTTTTAAAACAAGTGTTTTGTTGGGGGTGCAAGACTCTGCTCACAGCTTTAATCATCAGTCTTGTCTTCGTGAGGTTAAGATTTAGAGTTAAAATAATACAAAAAGATTGATTTCTGACAGATTTGCAGGGATGGTTGATTTTTGTATTATGAAAATGTGGTGAGTGGTCATGTCTGGTATACTTGAGCACAACCTGGTGCTGAGATTGTTTGGCTCTGGTGGTGCTGGTTGCTTTAGAATCATTGGTGGGACAGCAGACAAAGCACTTGTGGTTACTACACCTCAGTTATAATTGTTTCCATGGAGTTTCCCGAGTGGCAGTAAGGTCGGTTTAGATACAGAGCTGATAGTTTGGCTGGAGATTTTCCTTTGCTTTGTAACAGGGATGAAAAACACTGCTGCTTAAACTGTTTTGTAATTTTTTATGGAAATAAACAGCTTTTAAGTCAATAATTAGCTTTGTTGGTTCCTACTTTATCTCCTTACACTGGTGAACTATTCATGGGTAAAAGCATATTAGCTTTGTAACAGCTATCAATCGCACATGCACGCAGTGCGATTAATGGTCTTTATTTTTAGCACATAGCCCAGAATAGTACATATTTCCACATAACATCCAGTGTTGTCTCAATTTTTGGTCTATTCATCATGAAACTTGGGGGTGCCTGATAAATTACTCTGGACCGAAGTTACTAGATAACGACATACTTTTAGTTTCGGGCTCAATAGCTGTCAGGCAAAGCAGGCTGCTACCAGTTCTGTTGATCTGGCAGATTACTCAGTTTATGGGAGAAATATTAGGGATCTGTCAGTATTGTGGGTCATTGTCCCCCCATTATTTTAGGCTCCCTCTGATTTTTTTGCAGTAATGGGTTGAGAAGAATGGACTCATATTATTTACTGTTTAAAAGTAAATAATAAAAAATAAGAAAAAAAAAGCAAGTTTCTTGTTTCTTGCAAGGAATGCTTAGGAGCTTGTAATGGAGGCACCTGGAGTATGCAGGCAAGGGCAGGCATTTGACTACAGAGCGTTTAGTGAATGCACGTGATCAGTCAGGTGTGATGCATGTTAGGCTTTTCATGCACGGGGGTTTGAACCATCATGGCTGTGTTGGCCTGAGCATGCCATTTCTGGAGCACGCACACTTGGGAGCTTATGTACTGTTATAGCTGCTACAGTCATATCTTGGTATGCAGCTGGTCTTCAACTGTATAGACTTTGCAGAATGTTTTCTGCCTCATATGTTTGGTCCATTTCTCCTAATATTGTGGTTTGGGTAGTTCAATAGGAAATCATGGGGGCTAATTTCAGAAGATAGATAACAGGTATTGGAGTTCAGTCATAGCTTTCAACCACCCATCCCCAAAATGAGAAGTACCAGCCACATAATGTGGAGCAAATGGGTAAAAGGAGGAAAACATATTAATGGCTTACTAATAACTTCAACCTGGAAGGTCATAGGACAGCTAAAATAGTTTGGTTTTACTTTTAAAATATCTTTTTAAGGAGTGAATGATTCGTTTTAGTTTGCCATGAGCATCTGTTAAAAATTCCTGACTCAGAATGTGTGTCAGACCCTTTCAATGTGGAACTTCGAGGAACATGAACTATTTAAGTCCCCAGATGAGGGATGGTCCTCGTACGGAGGTACAATTGAGCTTGGAGTCTGGAGCAAGGGAAGTGTGCCTGTGTTGACAGTCGGTGGGTGGGGGGTTGTGCAGAAGAGTGCTTGTACCACACCTTGGTACAGATTTTTGCAGAATGTCCACATTTTGATGTTGGGTAGTTGGACAACTTGGTTAGGGAAATGGACGGCCATCCATTACACATCATTTTCCTTTGAAGTCGGCCATTTGCTGCATGATATTTCCTTCACAGGATGTGGGGTAGGCACAGAATGGCCAGATATCACCTCATTTTGGTTCATTTTTCATAAAATTATGATTATTTGGCAAATTACTGTCAAGTTTTTAAAGCTTGAAGTTAATAATTATGTTCGGCATTTGAGTGTCAGGCTTCCTACCCTTCAGAAAATTCATGCCAATGCAACACCGGTTGCAACACCGGGTATCTATCAACTTTATAAGTTATAAGAGCAATAGTTAAATTTCTTTTCGGCCCTATTTTGGGCCTTTGTCCCACTTTATTTATATCTTTGACCAGATGTTTTACTCTAAGAGGTTGAGAGGTATGGCTGTCATGCACTGTTATTGCGATTTGCAGTAAGCAGACATTGCTTCTGCCCAGATGGGGCAAAATGGACAGACATTATCTCTTGTTTTGGACCATTAAACTTGCAAGGTTTCTGGAATTTTGAGCCCCCAGATTTGACAGTTAGCTTAATATAGTTGTTGGGTGGGGGTGTAGTGATAATGTGTTGAGGGGTCTGTATGTGTTTGCATTGAGGGGACTGCATGTGTTTATTTCTTCTGAGAAGGGGTGGTTGAGTGAAGATGGTGGCTTTTCTGTGGCAGCGAGTGCCGCTACTATGTGCACACTTCTCATTGCAGTTTTGGTAATGTTATGGTGCTTATGTTAGGTAAAACCTGCTTTTTAACACACATGCCATCCCAGCCTCCATAATATGCTGTATTGGCAGAAATATGGACTGGTTAATTTCCTTTACCCTGATTATTGTCTAATGGCTCACTAACAAATTTAACTAGGAAGCTCATAGGATAGTTAGATTGTGATAATTTTATTTATAGACTAGGCCTTTTAATGAAATAATGATTCAGTTCTATTTACCATTGATATCAGTTAAATTGTTGTCGGAATGTGTGGCAGACCTTTTTTTGATGTGCAACTTTGGAGAACGTGGACTTTGGTGACCTCAGATGAGGGGGTGGGCATTGCATAGGATGAGGTGCACTTGAAAGGGATAGGTATGTTATGGAGATATTTTACTCTTTGTTTAACCATCATAAGTCATTGTGGTGCACATGTTACTGTTACAGACACTTGTAGAACAAAGCAGCTCAATGGAGAAGCTGTCAAGGTCTCACTTTCTAACACATTAACAGATGAATATGTAGTTATGTTTAAACTTTTAATTTGGGTAAGATTGATTGTGCAGGGATATTCTTGTAGTGCTTGCTTACAGAAATGCTCCAAAGACTGCTTTAAAAATTAAGTTAATTTGTCCCATATAGTGTGGTACAGCTTCTTGTATAGAAATCGTGAGGTGACCTAGGTATTGTGATATTTGAATTATCCTTCATACACAGTGTTGACTTGTAGCATACTCGAGCTGGTAGTTTACTTTACCTTCTGCAATTTAAAAGGTGTCATTTAAACACATAAGTTCAGTCATTGCTGCTTGTAACATAACACAGTTTTTGTTGCAGTATGTTTCTTCGCTGGCTGCAAAAGGATTAGAAGGGGAATACGGTGGTGCCAGGTTATAGAAGTCTGGGGAGGTGGGGCAGTGTAGCATCTGTCCAGTTAATGAACAAGGTAGGCTCTTGGCACTGCATGTCTTTAAGAAGCTTGTGCAGATAATTTGCAGTTTTCTTTTCTTTTGTAGATGGGGATGTACAGAGTGGGCATCAGTTGTTGGCCTGAAAGAAGTGGATTTGAAATGTGATGAATTCTTCTGGGGTGGATGTTCCTGCCACTGGAGTGGTGCACAATGAGGTTGCAGGTAATCCTATAATCCTACTTTATTAGGGGGTCATTAAGGCAAATCTGAATATCAGAGTTGGTGCGATTTGGGAGTAGCGTGGGGACAGGTGAGGATGCGGTATGTCAGGGGCAGAGTGAAGTAGGTTTGGGGACTGTTTATGGGGTGTTTGGGGTTGTCCACAGATCTGGTTGAGTCATAACCACGTGAGGTTGGGTTGCATGTTGTGGACATGGTAGTTGGTTTAAGTGTTCCTGTGGCAAGGCAATGTAGATGGGTTGCTCGGTAGCCTGTGCTATTTTGGGAGTTTAGCAATGTTCTCCATTGGATTTGGCAGCAGCAGGCAGGACTTGATGTCTAGCTTAGGGGTTTCACAGAGCATTGTGAGGTATGTGGGTGTCAGGGGATGTGTGAGGAACTGGTTTTCACTATTTAAGCAGAAGTATGAAGGTCAAATGGATGTGTTGGCTTTATGGCTGTATTTAATTCCATTAAGAGGATGGTGTGTTGGTCAACAAATGTTTTGTTGGTCATCTGATTTTTTTGCCTTATAATAGATGGTAAGATGGTTCAATTATTAAATTGAGCTGTGGGAAAAGGAAATCTCCTTTTAGACATTTTGCATCCAATGGGTGGCAAAAGGAGGCTGCAGTTAGGCAAGATGCACCGGAGAATGATCAAATGGTTGCTTTGGCTATTTAGATGATAGGGCTTTCAGATATTGATGGCAGGGATCCAGTTTGGTTCAGAGAGGACGAGGTACACCGAATGATGTTTGGCTTCAGCCTTTTTTTTTTTTTTTTTAAATGTACGTTAGGTACATTTTGGAAGATTTTGTTGGAAGTTCTGGTATGAAGGGGGGGGGGACAGCTTGGTCAGGCTGGTGGGTGGAGAAGAGGTCAGGCTTGTCCCTCTTTTATTCCCCCTCTGTTGCTGCATGTTCATTTCAATGAGTTGGGAAATGAAAGTGAGTGGTTGGAGACTGCTTTATAAGTAAACGTGAGTGGAGGTAAGGATGCTGCTTTTGGTTGGATATTTAATTCAATAAGTGGGAAATGAAAGTGAGCGATGGGATGCTGCTTGATAAGTATAATAAATGAGTGGGGATAAGGATATCACTTATTTGGTCAGGGTGAGCAGGGTCATGCTGCCCTAGTTAACAGTTATATGGATATTTATGCTGTGATTAATAAATTAAAATATTGGTCAAAGTTATGTGTATGCAACTTTAATAAAGGTCGTCAAACGCCATTTGGTGTGATGTGTGTTTATTGAAGAGGACTAGGACAAAATAGGTTGGCTAAAAGAAAACAACTACACTTGTTAAACAGCATTGCAGTCACAGGGAAAAAACACCACAATACTGTTTAAAGCTCTCTCAAGTGTATCCATCCATGCATCTTTTTAAATCGATTACATCTATCATAAATGTTACCAGTGAATATTTAAAACTGCAAAGTGTAAAGGTCAAAAGCTTTTTTAGTGTACAACCATCACAGAGAAACATTAATGTGAATGCATGGCATTCAAACTAAACATACTATTTAAAAGTATACGAGTCAGATACAGATTCTAGTAACAACACGAAAAGTAAGAACCACCTTATCCATGGCAGACACAATCAAACAACAGAGAGCTCTATGATTCCTGTCAACAGAAACTATATTTACAGCCAGCATTCTGCCATTGTTCACATTCCAGGGATTAAGGGTAATAAAATCCCAACATTAGCATTCCCATTTAATGTCTAATAATTTTAGTAATTCTCCCTAACAGGAAACAGATAATGGTTACTCAGTTCTGTCATACTTATTATTGCCTTTTTCAGGGTAAACCCTCAGTTTATTATGAACTGTGTTAATGACCCCAAAATAATGAGACAGGAAGATGATTCAGTCATACCCCTCAACCTCTTAGAGCAAGAAATCTGGACAAAGCCATGAATAAAAGTGGGACAAAGGCCCCAAAATAGGGACAAATTTTAAATATTGCTATTACAAACTTAGAAAGTTGATAGAATATCAGGTTTAGCATTCGTATGGATTTTCTGAAGAGTATGAAGTCTTAAACTCAAATGTCTGTCATTATTTTCTAGCTTTAATCTTTAATGATTTGCCATTAATTTGCCAGGGAAAAAAAAACACACTTTTTTGAAAAACGAACCAAAAATGTGAGGCAAAAATCCGGACATTCTGTGAAAATCTGTACAATTGAGAGGTACAGATTTGGTGCCTGTTGTCAGCATTTGAAAATGTCAGAATGGGGTGAGTCACAAATGTTATGTTGCACAGAACTCAGAGAAGAGGGAAACTGTTATATGTTTATTTACTACCCCTTTTCACATTCTCAGAGTCAATGCAAGCTCAGAATTGGTATATGTAGAGATCGGGCATGTGGGGACATGCCCTCACATTGGTGGAGTAGGAGATCTTGTCCCTTTGAAAAAAATGAAATGCTTTGTGTTCTTTTCAAACATTATTGTCTTGCATATATGGGCAAGTGGGGAAGTGATGTTTTTAGTGTTAAATATCTTTATAGAAATAAATAATGGATTCACTTAGAGTGGATGCTTTTTTCAATTTTACAGAGAATGCCACTTCTTCTTCTTCTTTCAGCTTTTCCCAGTTAGGGGTCGCCACAGCGGACCACCGTCCGCTCATGATTGGCAGTGGAGTTTTACGGTGTTGAGTTGCCAGCCGGGCGCCCAACCTTCCACAGAAGGCACACACACACGCGCACTCACACCTAGGGCCAATTTAGTGTGTCCAATCAACCTACAGCATGTCTTTGGGATGTGGGAGGAAACCGGAGCAGCCGGAGGAAACCCACGCGACCACAGGGAAAACAAAAGGCTTGCCAGTCAGTTCAAAACATTCCTCGTGTCTGTTTAATAATCCTGCAAGGCTCAGTGGAATTGTGTTTGGAATAATTAGCGTTATATGTCATCAATGTACTTAGTTCACAAAATGCATGTGGTTAAACAGTATAAAAGAATGCAGTGCCAGTGAAGTTATGGGATCACCCTAGGACCAGCCTTCTACTCTAACTGTGGAATGTGAACAATTTCCATAAGAAAGTGGTGCATATGGCTGCAGGCTGGTCTTTTAGCAAACAGAGGAAACATCCACAAGAATTCATTCATTCTGCTGATTTAAGAAATGCATTATGTGATGGCAAATAATGTAAAGTCATTATGCATTGTGAATATGTTATAGCACTGCATTTTAAAATGAAGGCCTAGCACTGCCATTTTAAGTACTCTATCCCCTAACTTACTGATTGATTTGACAGCCAGTGGAGTGTATTCATTTTTCCTTTGCTGCCATTTGTCCTGGTCCACTTCAATAAACACACAACACTGAATGACATTTGACAACCTTTATTAAACTTCCATACACATGATTGATTCTTGACCAATAATTATAAATTTCACCAAAAACATGCCACAGGTAAAAATAATATCCATGAAACAAAAACATAAAATAACCATAAGGGCAGCATAACCATTCACCCTTGATAAGCAGCATCCCCCACTTGCTCACTTATCTTTGCACTAACAAGGCAGCATTATCTCGCTCACTTTCAGTTTATTGAATTACACCACCATCCAAATAAGCAGCTCTGCTTGTTTATTAACTTATCCAACAGAGCAACCACTCACTTTCCTTCCCAACTTATTGAATTACACATCCAACACGAAAGGGGGAACAGAAGAGGTCAAGCCTGCCACTCTTCTCCACCCAGCAGCCTGACCAGGCTGTTCCCTCACTCTCCGACTAACTTCAGCAAACTAATTACCAGTAAGGCACTACTAGGTCAAACATCATTTGGTGTACCCAATCCTCCCTAACCAATCTGAATCAAAGTCCTTACCACCTAATCCTATAAGCAACTAACAAAACAGCTGAAAACAAGCCACTGACCCCTCTCCTATGTTAAGGTAACAGACCATAACCTCATCTCCTATCATAACTACTGCCCATGAACTAATTAAACCATACCACCCAGCCAATGAAAGCCTTGCAATGATACCAAAAGCATTACCAGCTAATGAACCCACTACTAAGCCCACTGCCACTGAAGCCATGTTGAGGCAATTGCCTACCACCATGCCACACTGCAACCCCATTTCACCGCCCAATGAAAACGTTTCTTTCTTTATTTATTTATTTACATTTTATTTTTAATGAATGTTACACCCCTCTTAAATCTCTTTAAATTCCCTTTAATAAAATGCCGGCATCACACCAAATACCCATTATAAACAATAAGACATCTAAACCACCATCATGTCCGGTAACAGTACAACCCCAAACACCACCAACAATATACCAAGCCGGGTAAAACTAACCAACACAATATACCAACAAACTAGAAAATGCCCACAAGGTCTGTGCCATGCTATTACCATCCAGAATATCATGAATCAACCCAACCCAATATCACCTGAAACTGCAGTAACACAAAGCTAAATCGCCCCATCAAAACCCCCCATCTAGCATACAAGCCTAACTTATGCAATGCAACCCTCTAATCCCCTACCCCTGATGTCTGCAACAATATCTGACCCATTCTAAAGAAGACCGCTGCTACTAATAAACATTGTAAAATTCAACCCTGATGCTCCACATACAAGATCAAAACAAGATATTACCATGTGATGGTAGGGAAGAAAAACACAACAAGACAACAACTTCATATTCAGCTGCACTGCTGGCAACCTGTGGCCTCCTTTCATACTGCTCCACCAGCCAAAACCCTCCTTAGCTTCTTCTCCCACCTGCCAAGTCCACCACATTTCTTCCGTCCCCCAAGTAAAAACAACTCTGCATGTCCTTATCTGCACTCGAGGTGATCTGTAAAAGAAAAGACTGTAAATACTGCACACATGCATAATCCAAATTCTTACTGACCATTAGATCATCCAGGGCATTTCTCATTCATCAACTGCATAAAATGCTGTCACTATCAGGTGCAAAACAGCCCTGAAAATTAAAATTTCCTACCAAAAATCCCCATAAAATTACCTCCCGACTCCCATAGTAACGGTGCAACAGATACCCCTGAAAAAATAACAAGGTCTCATTTTATAGATAAAATTATCCCTATTCTACTAACACATGGGGCCATAACAAAGTACTGATTAGACAAAGAAAATTAAACTATCCACAATCCTGATATACCACCACTTACAAAAACACCAGAGATATAAATTCCCCCTACGGCTCCCTATGTGCCCCTAGGACAAATACAACATTTGCCCTTGTCTGTCTTAAAAAAGAGCAAAATGCACTGCACTCTGGATAGTGAAATCTCACTTACCTGAACATGGCTAGATTATGAAAACCTTAGAACCATTCATCTGGACACCACCCCAAGTACAGAATAACTTAAACTTATCATCATGATGTTTACCACACCTCAACCCAGCCTCTCCACACAGCATACCCTATCTTCCAAATAAAATTGTGCAATAAACATAACTAACACATTACATACATACATACATACATACAAATGTTTCAAGCATGGGCATTAAAGCCCTTCTAGCTTGCCAATATGCCAGAACACTTGTTCCCATAATAAATGTCCAGGCTGTTCTTAAAAATATCTAAACTAATACTTGCTTTAATGTAATTTGGTAGTCTGTTCCAAGCATCAGCTACTCTGTCAGACAACCAATTAGTACACTTCTCATTCCTATAGAATCTTCTACACAGGTTATCTGACGATTATCTAGTACTTTTTGACAACCCCAAACATTCCCTGAGGTAGTTATCCCTAAATGCCTTATATACCCGAATAAGATATTTTCTTACATATCTGTAAGAGACACTGTACAAGTTCAGATATTTTAGTATTTCATAATAACTTAGATTTTCACATCCATGGATGCCCTTAGTATATTTCTGCTGTACTCTTTCCAGTTTATTCATGCTTGTTTTCCTATAGGGTTTCCATATTGTTATTCCATACTCAAGTTTGGGTCTAATGTAACTAACAAACAATGACTTTGTTATGTTTGATTTCCTAGACTTTATAAATCTTTTTATGCAACCTATAGTTCTATTACTATCATTAGCAAATTGGTTGATATGATTAGAAAAAACTCATAGCTGAATCTACCCATATACCCAGGTCCTTAAATGAGTCTACAGTTTCAATCACTGTGTGCTGTATTAAAAATTCACCTTTCAGTTTGTCTCCCAAACCTCATATGCTTAGTGCTTGATGTATTTATCAGCATATTATTCTCCTGTGCCTAAATGGTCAATTTAGTCAAATTATTTTGCAGACATGCCTTATCTGTAACACTTGTAATCAGGTTACCCAATTTCAGGTTGTCAGCATATAGACTGTAGAACACCTCAGATGAAAAAGTAAGGTCTGAAATACACAATCTAAACAAGTAAGGGCCTAGTACAGAGCCCTGTGGGACACCTTGACTGTAACCAAGGATTTCACTTGTCCAGTTGGTGTGTGATACTTGCCATGTCCTATTTGTAAGCCATGCAACTATCCATCTTATCAAGAGTACATCAGTACCCAGTTGTACTAATGTATTGATCAGTGTTTTGTGCATGACCCTGTCAAATGCTGAAGTTAAATCTATATAAATCACATCACAGCACAATTTTTCATTCATAGCTGTTATTATACTGTTATAGAACATCATGTTACAGGTGGTAATAGATCTATTTTCAACATATCCATGCGGATATATGGTTTCAAGTCCCACCCTATCCAGTTCTGACAATAACTTATCCAGTATTACCTTCTCCATTATTTTTCCACAAAATGAAAGTAGACTTAAGGGTCTATATGATTCTGGGTTTGTCCTACTCCCCTTTCCCTTAAAGACAGATTTAATAAGTGGATGTCTCCAGTCTTGAGGAATCTCCCCATATTTATATGACCTAGTGAATAATAGATGTAATGGCAGTGTAAGTTCTTGCTTAAGTGTTCTCAAGTCATTGTTACTTATTCCATCTCCTCCCTGCGCTTTGTTTGGATCCAGTTTGCACAGTTCTTTTTCAATATAATCTAATTTGATTCCAGTATCTGTGGTTACCTATATATCACTAGGACAACTTACCACCCCTTTTGTGGAGCTAAACTATTTTGCATAAATTTTTGTAAATATATATATAATCTGTTGTGTCTGAATAAATTTTAGAATCTGCATACAGTTTATCAATTTGTGTATCTTTACTCCTTCCACATCTGATGTATCTATAAAAAGGTTTCCTATTATGCTCAATATCTTTATATAAATTTTCTTCAAATTTTTCTTGATCTTGTCTAACACTATGGTTAATCTGTTTGTCCAGCTCTTTTATTTCGGTTTTCAAAGTTGTAGTTCGACCTCTCTTCCATTTCTTATATTTTTTGTCTCTCACTTTAATCAGGTATATTGTTCTTATGGAAATATACCCCCCTGATGTTATGTGTCTAGAGCCTGATGTTAAACTTTTTTTTACTTTTTGCACTCAAACAATTTATCTTTCAAAACTTTCCACATTCCATCTGCAGTTTTTCCACTGAGCACCTCACTCCAGTTAGTTTTATATAGTAACTGTTTTGCTTCCCTATAATCTGTAATTAAACTTCTGTGCATTGGCTTAGATTTCAGTTTGGCAGAACTATCTAGCAACAAATTAACCTTTATGACTCCATGATCACTGCACATCAATGGTGGTAAAACTTGACTTGAAGTTACAGTAATTTCTATAGGAACAGAAACAATATCTAGTATATTCCGTCCCCTGGTAGTTTTTTTTACAGTCTGAAGCATTTGTTGTTCCTGAATATACTCTGTGAATAATTTCTTTACTAACATTGTTGAATCAATATTATTCCAGACTGTTTCTGGTAAATTTAAGTCCCCAGCTAATATTATTCTTGCCTCCTGTGTTTCATGTAAGAAATGTATGAATTCCTCTAGGTCATCTGCACTTGACTTTGGTGGTCTGTACACTCCAACAATTGTTATATATTCCAGGGTTGCCTTTATGGTCACAGTTACACAATCTATAATATTGGTATTATCATTGAACATGTAATAATCACAAATCTCATAGCTATCTCTAATGCCTATCATAACACCTCCACCTGATTTTTTGTTAGAATGTCTGTTACAGTAAAAACATTTATATCCTGACAGAACTGGTTTCCAGTCATTGTTCTTTAGCCATGTTTCACAAACTATAACAACATCAATCTTGTGGGAACGTAACAAATTTTCTAATAAAACACTATTTTTAATGCTCCTAGCATTAACAACCATCAGAGATGCATCAAATGTTGCTATCTGTAAACTGTTACATTTCTGACCTGGCAAAAATCCTGGCTAGTGTTTGTCAAATATTGCAAAATATCTGCTGAAAAATTATCTTCCCTGATCTAGACAAATGCACACCATCCTGTCTGAACACGTGTGCCCAAAAGAAGGCTTGGATGCTCTATACACTTCTGTTTTTTAAAAGGGGACATTTTTTCCATGTAGGTGTTTATCCAAAAAATCTTTTCATTCACAGTGACCTGACAATCCTTTCTATAGGTGATTTGTGAAAAATATGTCCTAACACCAGTACAAGCTATACTATCTAGGAGGGCTGTCAGTTCCCGAATAACAGTCAGAGAATCTTTCTTGATGACATCATTTGTACCAACATGAATAAAAACAGATCCATACTTCCTTACATTAAGGCGTTCCAAGGCTAATTGATAAATAACTGACTTAAGGGCCCAAAACCATCAACCTAGTAACTGCCTATGCCTATGATAAATGTGTGCCCATCCCCTGCAAGAACCCCCAGACCCCTCATAATCTTCCCCACTCATGCTTAACGCAGCCCCTAAATACACCTGCTTCACTTGTTGA
Source organism: Protopterus annectens (assembly GCF_019279795.1). Classification (NCBI taxonomy): domain Eukaryota; kingdom Metazoa; phylum Chordata; order Ceratodontiformes; family Protopteridae; genus Protopterus; species Protopterus annectens. Next base: position 995,356,020 of record NC_056745.1, on the reverse strand, counting down.
CTCATTACCCAAACAGCACCAAATATAACATACATACCCTAAAGAACCCCATGATCTACTCGTACACCACTCCAACCCCCGAAGCCTCCAGCCCATTAGACTCAATTACCTCTAACAACTTCCAGCAGGTCTGCAACTATTACTTACTGCATGCTCCCCCACTTGAGCACCTTTGTACCCCCACTCTATCAATGGAGACAGCCACCGCTACCTGCACTTCCACCGCTGACTCACTTCCCAGGTCACCAACTGATGTCCCAACTGCTCTTTCCCACCTGCAAAGAAAATAAATTAAACACATTGCTGTCATGAAATTGAAAAGTTTATAAGCATCCATCTCAAACCACTCAACTAAGGAGCGACTAGTCAGATACTCAGCCCCAAAACATGCTTGTTTTGTTATAGGGTTTCCATATTGTTACTCCATACTCAAGCTTGGATGTAATGTAAATAACAAACAATAATGTCATCATTTTGATTACCCACACTTTATAAAGCATTATACCGCCTATAGTTCTATAACTATCATTAACCAATTAGTTGATGATTAGAAAACTCATAGCCGAATCTACCCGTATAACCAGGTCCTGACACGAGTCTACAGTTCCAATGACTTTGTGCTGTATTAAATAATCACGTTCCAATCTATGCCTACCAAAACTCATATGCTTAGTTTCTGATGTATTTATCAAGGTATTATTCTCCTGTGCCTAAATGGGCAATTTAGTCAAGTTATTTAGCAGACATACTTTATCTGCAACACATGTAATCAGTTTACCCAGTTTCTGGTCATCTACATAAAGACTGTAGAACACCTCAGATAAAGCAGTTAGGCCAGAAAGCTAAAATCTAAACAAATAAGAGGCTAGGAGAATGCCCTGTGGGACACCTTGACTGTAATCAAGGATTTCATCTGTCTAGTTGCTGTATCATACTTGCCATATCCTATTTGTCAGCCATGCAGCTATCCATCTTATCAAGAGCACATCAATACCTAGTTGTAGTAATTTATTGATCCGTGTTTTGTGTATGACCCTGTCAAATGCTGAAGTTAAATCTATGTAAAATACCTCACCGCCCACTTTCCCATTCATAGCTGTTATATCGTAATAGCCCCACATGTTACAGGTGGTACTAGATCTGTTTCAACATATGAATGCTGATATATGGTTTCCAGTCCGGACTTTCTATGAAAATCTGTACTGTTAGGAGATTCTAAATAACACAACACAAAACACCAACACCACGAGTTCTCCAACCTCCCCCTCCCCCTTTCATTCCCTAGCATTACTGCTTAATATAAAAAGCTGTACAACAACCTAAAAGAGGGGCAATCTCTAAATATTGTTCAAGAACATTCTGCAAAATCTGCATATCATAGAGCTATTCAGTGCCTGGGTCACAAAATATCCCCTCAAACTTCAGAATCTGCTATTACCCTCCCCCTATGGCTGTTACCCCCACACCGTGCATGCACGATGAACGGCCATTACTCACAGTGCGCCATAGCTCGCAAAAACACTGAGTCCCCGTCAGTAGCCAGACTGCTAAAATACAAGGGGCTCTGTAATAGCATGAATGAATAGATATGAACAATGTTAATTGTATGTGAAGCCTGTGAATATGACCGTATACTATATTTGGACAAACAAACATTGCAGTTTCATTGCTTCCAAATTGTAGTGTACATGCTGGGCCCTATATTGCTACATATAGGCATTTTGAAAGTCAGTATGTCTTTTTGTATATAAACTTCTACATACAAATTCAGACTTGACCATGGCATGACCCCCTCCTCCCCATGCAAACACAGCAAGGCACCACAGCCAAGCCAATGACTCAGGAAGCAAATAACCAAACCAACAAACCGAACACTTGAATGTCCAGAGTTTATAGCCATGAATATACACTTTCCTATGACGCACAATCCCCTAACTTCCTGCAAACCAACAGAACTTCAAACAACTTGCATCCTAGAATACTGGACACCATCTCTGAAGGCACCCTGGCACAGGGAAGTGAAATCAGTCCCTTGCTAATGTTCTAAGGGATGCTATGGCAAAGACAGGCAAACTAAGGATGTGACCAGCAACTGTATAGGACTACAAAATTATCATAATTCACCACTGCAGACACAACTACACCCCTAAGATTGGCTTCTAACTCAGTGCACTTATGTCAGTTTAATATCTACTTCTTAGACACTGTATGTATGATTGTGGGGAGACACAGTCAAAACTGCCAGGAATTAAATAAACAGATTCAACCATCTCTAAAAGGAATAGTCTGCAATAACTGAGTATCAAAGTGTAAGAATACTGAGTTGTAATTTAACTCCCAAAAATTTTAGATCTTCAAACAGTTTAAGAAAACAAGTTAGTAGTAAGCTGGCCGAAGGATCTCTGCAACTTTTAAGTGGATTCGAAAGCCATGAACCATGGTAAGAAACCACCACAACATAACACTGACAGTTTTCTTTTGCTTACAAAATTGAATCTCATATCACTTTAGATGTCACATCTGGTGTGTTGTTCCTAAAAAGGACAGCCTCCATTTGCAATTAGCTTTGTTAAAACCTGACATCTGTGACCCCACGCATGTATGGAACTACCCATTAACCCAGTCAAGCCCCCACATTAACAGCCAAAAGCCCACGAAGAGACTCACGGTTTTCTCAACCTTCCAACTGCCACAAGCACCTGATACCAGCATCACCACCAATACCACCACAAATCCCATGCCGAATGGACCCAAATCAACACATCTTCGCTCCACATCAGAATCCCAGAGGGACAGTTCTTTCACCGCTACCTGTATACCCCCAGAATAACAGGGTGACACCAGCAAGAGTCACCAAGTCCAAATGCAAAAGCCAGATATTAAACACAGCAATCCGAAACAAGATGTCTCCCTATGCATAACTACTAAATCCTCCACCACCAGTGACTTGAGGCCTTCCTCCACAACCAAGTACCTCTCTGCCCACAACAAATTGGGAAAAAAAAAACCTTACCATAAGATTTTATATATATACATATACTAACTGCATATACAAACCACCTGCCACCATCCAAGAACCTGAAGCCCATTTGCTCTCCAGAAACTACTACAGGTTGTCATGGACATAAACTTGCCTTAGCAAGTTCACACCAAAAATGTGACTCCTACCTCTGTTACACTTAACAAAACACTCTAAGCAGCTCCCTACCCTTTCCTCATTTCCTACTAAACCTCCCTCCATCTCATTTAACCCTATCCTCCCCTTATTCTCGTAATTCCTGTTAATCTATGTATCTAGCCCCATGTGAAGATGTCTCAGGACAAAATGGTCTGTTCCAAACCTTATTTTTTACTATTTATTTATTTACTAGTATTCGTTTTCTGGGGTAGATATTAAAGCTGTGTTTTACTGATGTTGTTGAACATGACCCTCATCATGACTAGGTAACCGCAGGTGTGCACTGTGACAATCTTCTTTTGATATATGCAGAAGTTTCTATATGACATCAATAGGTTGCCAAATGAATGATGACAAGTTAGTTAATCAACTGAACACCTAATAGCTATGTGCTTTGTCTGTGTACTACATGAATTAGGGCAAGTCTACCAATTATTGCTATTTTAATAGTTTCCTTTCATGCTCTGTCTTATTTGCATGACTCAAAATTTTTGTAAGTCATATTTATTTGAAGAGAACAAGCTATCTGCATGAGGAATGAAACAATAGGAAGTCGACAGAAGACGACTTTAACAATAAGACATGCTGATTTAAGGTGGCTCTGCTTAATGCATGCTGTACTTGTCTAAGGGTATTAGTGGCAGATTTTGGATGGTTAATGTCGTAAATCAAATTTGATTGTAAGTCATCTTAAAAGTGTTGCTGAGGAACAAGAATGTGTTTCATTCAGTCTTGGAACATTTTTCAACAGCCTGCCAGTCTAGAGTCAGAAAACTATTTTGTTTGAGAATCATAAAAACATTAATCAGAAAAACATGTTTATTATAGTCTTGGAGCATTTTAAAGAAAGACTAATTTGCCTGTTTTTATTAAAGAGAGAAAACTATTTAACTGCCTAGCTTAATTCTTTTCTTGTCAGCCTTATATGTTGGTCATTTGGTAGAACTGCCCAAATGTTAACTATATCTGACAAACTGTATTTGCAAATAATTTGGAAGCTCTTGTCTTATCAATTGTTTTGATATCAGAAAGGTCACATTATATGGACTATCATCTGTACACAGCAGTATTGTAAGTGCTGTCCGGCATGGGTAACAAAAAAAACCCAGAATTTTTACTTCAGAAAAAACTCCCAATATTTGTTCTCTGCCAGTCACCCTATAAACCCATGTTTTCTTCTTTGTGAGAGACAACGACAAACAGACACTTTATATTTCAGCCCATCTGTTCTATTTAGTGACAAGAATCAGATGCTGGGAATTGTGCCATCATTATTTGTGAAAGGAGGGCATTATTTATTTTTTGTGTCTACATCCTCATCCCTCATGTCTGTGATACTCGTGAGTGATAAGGTATTTTTCTATATACTCCGAGTTTCAATCATGGCATGCATCTTGCCATGGGATAATGACCTCTGTCCATGTATAACAAATGTCTACACCACTCTTGACAATAGGTGTCAGTATCACAGTGGACTAGATTACCACCCTCCTTAGACAGTTGAGCTGGTATTGTCTGTTAGAGAATGGACAGCCTGTACAACCCCACTCTGACTGGAGAAGAAACATTCTCTAGCAGGGTATTAATGTACATGTAATATCCACTAAAAAATGAGTCCACCACTTCACTGCTGAATATCAAGCTGTCATGGAGCTCAGACTGTAAGAAAGCTAATAGTCACCATTATTTTATTCTGCTAAACAGTGCTTTTGCTGTTTAGCGAGTGTAAAATTATAAGAAACAGGTTGTTAAAAAATATACAAAAGTGTATACATAGGTGTGTGTGTGTGTGTGTGTGTGTGTGTGTGTGTGTGTGTGTGTGTGTGTGTGTGTGTGTGTGTGTGTCTATGTAGTGTGTATGTATGTGCATATGCGTTTGTTTTTGTCTGTGTGTTTGATACAAGTGCTAGTGTGCATGAAGGTGGAAGGGTATATGAGAGGTAGATTGATCGTTTAGTTGTATAGTAGTTATACAAAATTAAAAGGTATGCATACCGGTCAACCTTTTAACTCAAGAAAACCAAATAAAGCCTAAAATAACAGCAAGACAAATAGGGCCAGATTTTAAATATTGCTCTTATAAAGCTAGAAAGTTGCTAGAATAACAGGATTTGTGTTAGCATGTATTTTCTGAAGAAAATGAAGCTTGAAACTGAAATGTGTGTCATTATTTAATTACTCTAACCCCCAATGATTTGCCAGCAAATCACAAATTTTATGAGGAACAGACAAATAAATAAAAAAAAAAAAATATATATATATATATATATATATATATATATATATATATATATATGTGTGTACATATATGTGTGTGTGTGTGTGTGTGTGTGTGTGTGTGTGTGTGTGTGTGTGTGTGTGTGTGTGTGTGTGTGTGTGTGTGTGTGTGTGTGTGTGTGTGTGTGTGTGTGTGTCTGTGTGTGTAAAGTAAAAATCTGAATGCTCTTTGAAAGTATGGACAGTTGCAAGGTATGGTGGTAAGAAACATTTAATGGCTGACATTATTAACTGATTTTAGTTTTGTGTCTTCAATGGTACACTGTGGAATGTTTGTGATTGTGAAGGAAAGTGTGTGTAGATATTAAGTACTTACCAAAATTATATTTTGTTTGTTTGTGTTTTTCGACTTTTTCCCGGTTAGGGGTCGCCACAGCGGAACTCCGGTCCGCTAATGATTGGCAGCTGATTTTTTACGTACCGGCTTGCCAGGCCTGACACACAACCTTCAACGAAGGTACACCCATTCATGCATGTCTCACGCAGAAGACACTCTAGCTGAGAATCGAACCAGACAGCGTCTTACTGTGAGGCGATAATGCTACCGCAGCACCACCACCACGGTCTACCAAAATTATATTTTGTATATAATTTAATTCCTCCAACAACATTTACATATACTACAACAACTTTGAAAAATTAGGTGAAGGGATTACTTTACATCAAAAATGTTAAAAAATACATATATTAATTAAAAAAAATAAACAAATAGAGCCAATTTAACGGATACCCCCTTCTCTAAGGGCAACAATGCCCTCCAGGGTATGTTATTGTGTAAATAACATCCTTTCAGGGGAGTAAAGGCCCTCAATCTGAGGTGTCAGGCCTCAGAACACCCCTGGGGTGTTGTTATTTACACAATAACGTATACCCTGGTGGCCATTATTGTTTGCTTAAATTTATAACTTAACTCATCTAGCACTGCAAGCACTTCAGCACTTGTTGTCAAGTTATAATGTGAAACTTTACCCCTTTCCGCTATGGAACTGGGCATTTTGCTTAAGTATAGTATTGCTAGTACTGAACAGTTAGATTAAAACTATTAGTCACAAAAGTGTTGTCATCAAGGAACAGTTCAATATGTTATCATGGTGTTAGCTAATAGAAATCAAAAAATACTAGGGGCCTCTATCAATAGAATTTGCCCTTTAACTTATTTTGCTATTTATAAAACTTGCATCTTAGTGACACATTTCAAACAATTTAAATACCATATATTATGTTAAAGAAGAGATTGAGTCTGTTTCTCTAAGCCATCGTTATTGCAAGCGTTTTACTGCAATAGATAATATTAAAAGTGATATCACATGACTGGCATCACTTTTTTTTCAGTAGTAATAAAGACAGCATCAGTAGAGCAAACTGCTCATCAATTCCCGCAATATTTGCAGGCTGTAAAATACCGAAAACTCATCACTGGTCATATTGCCCATTAGTCATTATATCTGCACATTGGACTATCTCAGCACTTGTTCCTATCAGAGAAGTATTAAGGCGATCTTTCAATTTTACACGTCCATGTACAGCACTACCATTCTGTGAAACACTGTGTTGCTGCACATGTGAAGTCAACAGAAAATAGAGCTTTTCTCTATAGTTTTAGTGATATATAAAAGCAATCTGAAGAAGAGGTAGAAAAAAGGCAGAAAATTTAACTAAGAAGTTTAATAACTCCAACTATTACAATTGTTCAATGTACTGTAGAATTAATTTGCATCCAACTTACTTTGTAAACATAGAGTTCTAATTCTGCAACAAAATGAAACAAATGACCTTTTAGTAAGAAGATTCATACATAATAGAAACATGTTACTGAGCATATTCTTACATGTAAACCTCATCTTGTACTGCCACACAGATGACAGTCAAAACCAAAGAGCACCACTAATTAATTAATAGCCTTAAAAGCTGTCATACAACTCACACAGTAACACAAACAATTTTATTCATTTTGTGGGTAGGTCCAGATACATTCAGGCAACAGATAAATAACAACTTTATAAATAAAATAATATAATGTATGATATTCAGAGTGGACAGCATTACTTCAACAATGTAGAACTCTATAAAAGTCTCTTACTTACATCCTGCTGCCACAGTAATGTCAGCTAAAACAATCCATCTGTAGCAAAACAGTACTACAAGATTTCCAATATCAACCAGTTATGTGTTCGCAAAATGCCTGTTTAAAAAAAAATCTACTCTCAGGCTTTGTCCTTCAAGTAATTTTCTTGGCTTCCATTTATTGAGCAAATAGCAAGCTGATTTGATCAGAAATCTAATTGTAATTCTCTACTTTTCAATACTTACAGTGTTACTACTGTCTTAAATTAAAAAAATGAAGGAATAGTATGACATGAATTGCTAATATATAATTATTACTTCTAATAATTAGCTGGCAGTTTAGTTTATGTGACTATGTGTATCCTGCAAAAGACTTTTGTCCCTTCAAGGATTAGTTTATTTGCCTTCTGCTCAGTGAGTGTGAGGACAGGCTTTGGCTTCTGTACAACACTGAAATGGATAAGACAGGGAAGTGTACATCTGCTTGGCACTTTGTATTTTTGCCATTCAGATGTTGTTGGTTTAGGTGCTAGGTCTGTTAAAGAACATAACTTTTTAACTTTTCTTTGGTTACTTGATTGTTATAAGTTTGATTTCAAGTCCATGGCTAAAACTGTTTGTCTGTCTCTCTCTCTCTCTCTCTCTCTCTCTCTCTCTTTCTATTATTGCATTCCATTTGTTTCTATATATCTAAAAATAATGTATTTGACATCATACTAGAATTCATATATGTTTACTTCTGCCCTGTACAAGGTGTGATAAATAGAGAAATTAATTAAAATTCATGCTAAGTTATTGACTGTATCGAGCTTGTTTCGTTTCACATTTTGTATCCCAAGTATTTTGTTTTACTGAAGTTGGTGTCAAGAGAGTGGGAAGGTCATAGAAAAATAACAGTTGTTATTACAGATCCCTTCCCATGAAGTAACAAGGGAAAGTGGAGGGCTGTTTTAAATGTGTTCCTTCTCAGCATGTTTATGAGGGTTGGAAAGCTCTCAGTGGTCACTGTGTGCTCTTTTTTTGTCCTTGAGGTGACTTGAAATGAGATGCTAGACATGAAGCTTATAATATGGTAAAGACTCACAGAGGACTTTCCACATGGGGAGTCAGCATTTCCAAGGTGTTACCTTTGAAAGAAGAAAAAGTTCCACATGATAATTTCCAAGTATCTAGCTCCTGTCCTTAAAGCCTTATTGCAGAAGGTTATCCAGATCTTTCCACATTTGTATAGTTACCAGGAATAGCCTTAGTCAATGCTCCAGTTACTTCAGCAGTAGAAGGCTGTGATTCCTTATTTTGGACCACCTGAAATTCATTATTAATGAAGACTGCTTGTTTTTCATTTCCTGTACATAAATACAAATTTATTTGCATGTCTGACTTTAAAATATCATTTCATTTCTATCAGTAAATTATTCTTATACATTTCCAGAAGTTTGTTGCTGACTAGCTGCTGTATTTTTAATAATTGACTAGAAGAATATAATTTTTGCAATCATCTTTTTTTTTGCCTTATATGCATTATTACGATATTTACAAACCTGTAAATATTGCACTTACTATAGCTTGCAATAATCTGCGTATCCATTAATCATCATTTAGTCAATATTACAGTTTACTAGCATAGATGTAACATAGGTCTAACATAATTTTTTGTTCAAGACTCTGAGAGGTTTGAGGTATTTTGTTCAAGACTCTGAGAGGTGTGGAAAGCCCCAAAGTGTGAGATACAAGTTTTTCAATCAAAAAGGAAGAAAAACTTTTCTTTAAATTCTTATGAAATATTTTAAGCTGCACTTTTAGTGATGTCTGTGGTGAGAGTTTTCTGTACTTCTCTACTGTTTGCGCATGTTTTAGCAAAAAAGCCATCTGTTTGCATTTTTTTAATTTGCTTTGGAACCTTAGTCATGTAGCTTCATTTGCATTGGTGGGAAGATTGATATATATTAGTGTGTGTGTGTGTGTGTGTGTGTGTGTGTGTGTGTGTGTGTGTGTGTGTGTGTGTGTGTGTGTGTGTGTGTGTCTGTGTCTGTGTGTGTTTTGAACCAATTCTGGGGCCTCAGTCTTGTAACGTCATTGAAAGCCGTGACAGGGCTATAATCTACTGCCAGACATGAGCCTCATTATTTCATTTATTACAGTCTTACTGGCAAGTCTGTGGTAGGATTGCAATAATGGCAATATCATGAATTCTGCTCCAGGATTTGTAGTTCAGTACTTTTTATAGCTGTATACACACACATGCACACACGCGCACACACACGCACACACACACACACACACACACACACACACACACACACATATATATATATATAGAGAGAGAGAGAGAGAGAGAGAGAGAGAAAGAGTAGATATAAAAAGTGTACACACCCCTATTAAAATGCCAGGTTTTTGTGATATAAAAAACATGAGACCACAATAAATAATTTCAAAACTTTTTCCCCCTTTAATGTGACCTAAAACCTGTAAAATTCAATTGAAAAACAAATAAATCTGTCAGGGAAAAAAATATAAAAAATAAAAAAATGTAAAATAAGCTGGATGCAGAAGTGTGCACAGCCATAAACTAATACTTTGCTGAAGCACCTTTTGATTTAATTACAGTATTCAGTCTTTTGGGTAGGAGTCTATCAGCATGGCACATCTTGACTTGGCAATATTTGTCCATTTTTCCTCGCAAAAGTGCTCCAACTCTATCAGATTGAAAGGGCATCTCTTGTGCACAGTCCTCTTCAGGTCACTGCACAGATTTTCTATTGGATTTAGGTCTGGCTGTAGCTGGGCCATTCCAAAACTTTAATTTTCTTCTGGTGAAGCCATTCTTTTGTTGATTTGGAAGTATGCTTGGGGTCATTGCCATGTTGAAAGGTGAAATTCCTCTTCATCTTCAGCTTTCTAGCAGACACCTGAAGGTTTTGGGCCAAAAGTGACTGGTATTTGGAACTGTTCATAATTCCCTCCACCTTGACTAAAGCCCCAGTTCCATCTGAAGTAAAGCAACCCCAAAGCATGATACTGCCACCACCATGCTTCAAAGTGGGGATAGTGTTCTTTTGGTGATGCAAAGTGTTTTTTGCACCAAACATACCTTTTGGAATTGTGGCCAAAATGTTCAGCCTTGGTTTCATCAGACCATAACACATTTTCCCACATGCTTTTGGGAGACAATGTATTGTTTTGCAAATTTTAGCCAGGCCTGGATGATTTTCTGTGTAAGAAAAGGCTTCCATCTTGCAACTCTGCCCCATAGTCCAGACATAGGGACAATACTGGAGAGTGTTGTCACATGTAGTACATAACAAACTACTTGCCAGCAATTCCTGCAGCTCCTTCTGTGTTGCTGTAGTTCTCTTGGCAGCCTCCCTGACCAGTCTTCATCTTGTCTTTTCATCAATTTTGAAGGGATGTCCAGTTCTTTGCAACATCACTGTTGTCCAATATTTTCCACTTTTTGCTGACTGTCTTCACTGAGTTCCATGGTATATCCAATGCTGTGTAATTTTTTTTTGCACCCTGACTGATACCTTTCAATAATAAGATCCCTTTGATACTTTGCAAGCTGTCTGCAAACCATGGCTTTTGCTGTAGCAGGCAACTGAGTAAATGTCAGGAAAATCCTACCAGGACAGCTGAACTTTATTTGAGGTTAATCAGAATCTCTTTAATAGATGGCAGGTGTGTACCCAAGAAGACTGAATGCTGTAATTAAATAAAAAGATGCTTTAACAAAGTATTAGTTTAAGGGTATGCACACTAATGCAATCAGCTTATTGTATATTTTTTATTTTTTTATATTTTTCCCCTAACAGATTTGTTTGTTTTTCAATTGAATTGTACAGGTTATAGGTCACATTAAAGGGGGGTAAAGTTTTGAAATTATTTATTGTGATCTCTTTTTTTTTTATATCACACAAACCTGGCATTTTAGCAGGGGTGTCTACACTTTTTATATCAACTGTATATATATATATATATATATATATATATATATATATATATATATATATATATATATATATATGGGTCACCTTTAGATGCCAGATGACCGACAAGGTGAGAACCCGGACGGTAAAGTGTGCGATCAGTGAGGGATTTAGTGTTAGGAGGCGGACAGGGTGGTGTGCGATAGTGAGGACTGTGGGTTTAGGGGTGGGTTAAGTGAGTTAGGGTTAGGGTGCAGGTAGGTGTGTGAGTGAGGGACTGTGGGTTTAGGGGTGGGTTAAGTGAGTTAGGGTTAGGGTGCAGGTAGGGCGTGAGTGTCGGATCTTGGGGTTATGGGTGGGTAAGTGAGTTAGGGTTAGGTGCAGGTAGGGTAAGTGTGGTGTCGGAACTTGGGGTTAGGTGGGTAAGTGAGTTAGGGTTAGGGTGCAGGTAGGGTAGTGTCGGACCTTAGGGTTAGGGTTTGGGTTAGGGATAGTGCATATGTTATGTAGTGTACTGTGTTGTTTACGTGTAGTGTGTTGCTGTAATGGTTTTCGGTGTTTTGCGTTGTCGGCGTTTTTTGTTGTCGGTCTTTTGGTGTCGGTTATTAGTGTATTTCGAGGATAAAGGTGATCCATATATATATATATATATATATATATATATATATATATATATATATATATATATATATACCTTTTCTCCCCAAGTTTTCAAAAGAAAATGGGAGAAACCCCGGTTGGAGTTTCCTAGTAAAATGAAATAAATAAATAATGCATATGTTACTAATGTTTTTTCTTGTAGTCTTTGAATCTACCAGAGCCTCCACTGAGACATTATGCTAAACATTTCTGAAATTCTAACCATAGGACCACAGCTCCAGTAACTGTGGTGGTTTTAAAACGCTGTGTCCCTGATTGCCACCAATTATTTCAATCTGATCTCCAAAGTCCCTCCCTCCCTCCACTCCTTCATTGTTATTTTTTGTTGTGTAACCTATTTAAGTACTTTCTCACCCATTGTTTTCCATATATCCTTAATACCAAGTGCCCACCCAGCAAACCAGTATTGTACTTGAGTAAACTTCCCTCACTACAGATTATCTCCTGCTCATTTTCCCAGAGTTCCCATCCACTTGACACCCTCATCAAACTCTGAGGAGGTCCTGAGTTAATCCTGTTCCATCCTTGCCAGATAACATAATTATTTTATTGTTTTGCACTTTCAATTAACTGTTTAGAGTGCTACTGTTTTATTTTTGCTTCATTTGTTGATTCTACCTTTAGATCATTCTAAAGAAATTGCATTGTCAAGGTAATCTGTTTAAGCTTTTTTGTTGCTGCATTACACTCATAAGCCTTTGTGTTTTTATGTCTAGAGTTTAGCAATGCCCTGAATGACATAAATGCCGATGAAAGTATAGTTTATCCATAAAACTACCCTTAGAATCGAAACCCAAAATTTAGTGTGACTAAAACAAAGCCATCACATGAAGACAAGGTTAAAGTAGCTGGTTTGTACATTAAACAGCATTACTATCAAATCTTAGCACGATCTAACCTAGTTTAGCATCAAACCCCAGAGACCACCCAAGGAGAACTCTGTAAAACCCAATACACAACCTACAGTAGCCCACCCAAATAAAGGTCCTGACAACATGGATATGCAGTTTCCAAATGCTTCCATAGCCAGCTTGGTTGATATGGGCATCCTGGGACAAGCAATTGTCTCATGTTCACAGAAAAACATTTAATCCTTAAAGAAACAAACAGAGTATGCAAGAGATGCACATATACAATTTTACTGGAGGCAAAATCTTGCATTTAAACAAGTTTGTGAAGAACACACACACTCCCACAATCAAACATACACAGACCAAATTATGGTGAAGGACAAAAAAGAATCTTTCCAAAGCTCAAAGACCTCCTGGGATTATAAATGGCAACGCCTATCCTCAGCAATTTCTGAAGCACCTACCAAAAGAATATATATATATATATATATATATATATATATATATATATATATATATATATATATATATATATATATATATATATATATATATACATATATATATATATATATATATATATATATATATATATGGTTCCCATTCAGAAGCCTGAAACATCATAAGCCTGAAAATCAAAATCCTGAAACCAAAGCCTGAAAATTCAGAATCCTGAAAACTCAAAGCTCAAAAGCCCAAAATCCTGAAACTCAAAATCCTGAAAACACAAATAATGCTAATATGTCACTATAAAGACACTAATATCTACCAACTGACCCCACCCCCCTAACCCCCTAACCCTAAGGTCCCTAACTCACTTAAACCGCCCCTAACCCTAACATAAAACCAACCGCACCACCACTGACCCCCCCCGCATGATGACCTAACACCACAGGGCTAACAATAGCAAAGCCACAATGACATCAGTATGTCTATTTTGTGTTTTCAGGATTTTGAGTTTCAGGATTTTTTTTTTTTCAGCTTTTTTGCTTTTCATTTTTTGTTTTCAGGATTCTCTGATTTTTCAGCTTTTGGTTTCAGGATTTGATTTTCAGGCTTATGATGGAAACTATATATATATATATATATATATATATATATATATATATATATATAGATATATATATATATAGATATAGATATATGAGTATATCCAGTGGAACCCTAAGTGCAAAGCCCGTAAGGCAAACAAACACATTATCCAGGACTCTTGCCATAGCGGACTCCATTGTATGACAGACAGATGTCCCACTCACCAGATTGAACAAGGAGAATATAATGCTTAGTTGCTTATCCAGATCCAGCACCTGTGGAGTTGCATACACATTTAAGTCACTACACCATAGGTGCCTGTATGATGCTATCATAGTCCATCTGGGTATTAATGACCTGAGACATACATCAATGGGCTATATGAAGAGAGGCACTGTTGATCTTTCTGAATATGTGTCCCAGACAGGTATGTTCCTTGCATAGATCAACATTATACCTTCACCAAAGATGATGCTACAGTATGAACAGATGATTTACTTCAATGATTGGTTTCTGGTGTCTTACCATGTAGATTCAATATCTGTCAGCATAGGAGGACATAGTTAACAAACCACTTTGCTCTGCAAAGTTTGGTCTGCACTTGTCTCCCCTAAGTTTCTAAATATTAGCTAAAGTTTATCCATCCACTTACAGCCTTTTTCACACAATGCCAAATAACAAACCAAAATAAGAGGGCTATTTAAGTCCAACAAAGACAATTATATGTTCAAGATAACCTCACAGGCTAAAGACAACCACAAGGCCTTCTACAGTTACATCTAAAACTCAAAGGCAGCACATATCAGTGTAACTAACTGGTGGTCAGTTGTGCCCCCTTCTTTAAGCAGAGCAATACAGTGAATTTGCTAGCTGACAAAATCCAACTAAAACATCAATCCCCCATTTCACCACTGCTGTCCCTCCATGAAATACCTACTAGCATAACCTCCCCAACTATTAATGGGCAGCAGGTCCTGGCAGTGCTTGCTATGACCACGAACACAGCCTCATTGGGCCCTGACTATATCCTGGCATGTCTCCTACATAGCTTGAAGCATGACTTATCAGAATCAGTTGAGTCACTTTCGACTATAGCCTCAAAATAGCCTTTGTACCATGGGAATGAGGAATACAATGGTTATCCGACTTCACAAGGATGGACCATCAACTGACCCTGTAAACTACAGACTAGTTAGTCTGACTCCTCTAATATGCAAAGCCATAGAATGAATTATCATAGACATGATCATCAAAGATATAGGCTACCTTCAGACACTGGACCCAAACCAGTTTGGCTTGATCAAGGTCATGCCTACTAAACTTGGTGGACTTCTTTGAGATGGTCACTAATGCAATGGATGAGGAGAAAACAGTGTGTACTACCTATCTGAACGTGGCTAAGGCATTTGATACAATACTCCACTCAAGTATAATTTACAGACTCACTGAACTAGGCATAAACTCCTACATAAGTCATGCATATCCAGGTGGCTCACAGGTAGGACCCATGAAGTCAGAATTGGTGAGAACACCTCCACTACCAGTCAGTGGTGGGGTACCTCAGGGCTCTGTACTGGGACCACTCCTATTCTGCATCTACATCTCAGAGTTAAAGGCTAATGTCAAGGACCTTTGGCTGGTCAAGTTCACAGATGACTACAAACTGGGAGCTATTATAGAATCCTCCCATAACACAAACATCTTACAAGAGGGTCTAACACAGACAAATGCCTGGTGCCAATGTCACAGATTAAAACTCAATGCCAAGAAATGCATTATAGTACCATTTGGGAAAGATGCTACCCAGACAAATTACTCCATTGATAAGACAGCTACAAGAGCTGACGTACTTGTCAGGGATCTAGGAACATATGTAGACAGTAATCTGGCCTTTGATCAACATGTGGCCAAGGTAGTAAGTGAATCATTCTCTATTTTGCCCAACTTATAAGTAAGAACATAGCATCCAGGTCTATGGAAGTCATAATGCCACTTTATTTGGCCCTTATCAAACCAATCATTGAGTATAAAGCCTGCCTTTGGCAAGTACCTGACCAGACATATGCAAAATTTGGAATGCCCAAAAAGGTTCCTTACCAGGAGATTCCAGGATATAAATACATTTTCCAATGTGGATAGCCTTAAAGTCCTATCTATACTTGGTCTCCTGCAGGTTACTGAGAGGTGATCTATGCTGGGCATGCAAGACATCCTCGGATCCAGCTCTGATGACCTTTTTCACATCTGCAAAATAAACAGCATTAGAACCACTAAACTGAAGGATTTAAATTTTGCTTTTGACATGAATAAGACATGCCAGTGATACAGATATCTGTCTCGAAGCATCCCCATGCTATAGAACAATCTCCCCATCCATGTGAAGCAGAGTCCATACCTAGCCCTATTTAAATATAACATTGACCAATGGATGGGAAATCTGAAATTCATCCTTTTTCTGGTCCCCATGTCTCTGATAGACAGAGGCAGACAGTAATGCCCAAACTGCCCCCCCCCCCCGCCCCACACACACACACACACACACACACACACACACACACACACACACACACACACACACACACACACACACACACATACATAAACTATAGAAACTTCCTAAGTAACATATCCTAATAAATGCCCATGCTACATAGGGACACAGTTGGGTTGGGTTGTATAGCTAGGCTTATAAAGCCCCTGATGGTCTTTTGTCTGGTATATACCTATGAACCTATACCTAGTTTTGTTATTTCTACATAGTATTCTGCCTTATTGTTTTCTAACATTTTCTGTGGTGGGTGGCTTGAAAATGCTCCACATGTATGAGTGCACCATCCCATTTACTAATATCACAAAAAAAGGGAGAATTGTCACCATGGAAATAAGTTGACCAGTGATGGAAAGTGGGTCTAATATCTAAGTCTTAAGAAGTACCTATGATTCATGAGTCATTAGATGCCAAGCAGAAAGAATTTATGGGCAAAGGTGAAAATATTTTGGACAGAAAAAAGGGAAAGTTTCTCACTTTAATCCACAATGCAGAAGTGGTTGGAATGATAATTTACTAATATTTCTCTACTAAATAAAGGGAACAAAAATTGATTAAGAAGGCTCAAAGAATATGTGCCCATTTTATTTGGCAGCGATGGAAGCATCTGATTTGGAGGAGATGTAGTTTAAGGAGGTAGATAAGGGGGCACGGCACAATCTCCCAGAATTTGAAAATTATAGTGTAGCTTATTATTGGAAACAAAGTGCAGGTGACAGGGAAAAAATGGGATGGATAGAAGAAAAAGACTGAGGGGGTTAGGGCAGCATTCATCTGGAAACAGATTGAAATGGAGACTGCTAAACAAGATCATAAATTTGGATTAGGATTCAAATGTAGCTGAAGGGAAACTCTGAAAACTTAATCGACCAAATGGAGATCAGTAACTGTATGGAGAGTGTACAAAGTTGCATTACTATTATAAGTTTGTGAGTGCAGACTTAAGTTTCCTGAGATGTTAGAAATTTGTTTTACCTTTGGCAAGGAAAATGACTAAATTTTAGGAATATGAAGAAGAAGGGGTGATAGAAAAAACTTAGAATGTGAAAAGGTAAATGGCATATAGGCCTGTAATATTCTGTGAGAAGAATTGATGAAGAAGAAGAAAGGAAGATTAGTGAAGTCATAGTGAGATTTATAGAGAAAAGACCCACAAGCTGACTAGAATGATTTATAAGTAAGAAGAGTACTCAGCAGTTTAAATGGCTAGATAAAGAAGTTCGGGCAGATAGATGGGAGGCTTGTGGAAAGAAGAAATGAGTGTTATCAGTGTAGTTTCAGTGTGCTATAGGTATTTAGGGTTAGCAAGGCCAAGTATCCAGTTAAGCTTTAGGAAGTAGGATCAATCAAAGTAGACAGCTGTTTGAAGTATGGAAAGTAGGGGGTACAATAAGGTATTTATGGATTGGGGCAGGGTTATAGTATGCTAGTAGAAAGTTTCATGAGACTTGAATATCTATATCAGAGTAGTCAGCAAAACAGCTTGTCAGCATTTGTGTGAGATTGCTACATTACTGGGTTTGGGGAATATTCACTTTCCCAAGTATTGTGCAATCTCAGAGTTGGAAAGTATCATTAGCAGGGTGTTGGGGGCTGGCCTCCTTCATGCATAGTGCAGGGGGTTTGCTACCCTGTGAAAAAAAAAATGTTCTATTCCCATGCTTCGAGTTATGTCTCGGAGCATTCTCAATTCACTGTCAACCTTTTTTTTTTTTTGTATCAACATTTGCAGTGTTGACATTTAGTTGTTCAGTTATTTTCAAGTATAGCCATATAAACTTAGAAACCTAGGGTTATACCCAGGCTGCTGAAACACTGACATAACTTTGAGAGTTCATGGCTTGGTCTTTGCCTTTGTCCTTTGATAAGGTGCCAACAGTCAAGATTCATGTTTAGAGCAAAAATATGAAAAATGCTAATAAAATAGCAGAAACAGATTTAGTAAGTCTAGGAGCAAGAATAATAAGACTTTGGAATATATAATATAAACTATGATGAAAAACAGGAGGTATGTTAGTTGATTGATGACACTATTGGTGTGAATGTGTGTATATGGGGAATTAGAATATCTATCTATCTTTTTGTGCGCACGCGCGCGCGCGTGTGTGTGTGTGTGTGTGTGTGTGTGTGTGTGTGTGTGTGTGTGTGTGTGTGTGTGTGTGTGAGTGTGTGTGTATGTGTGTGCCACTTATGGAATATGTGAACTTTTGTATTATTACTTTGAGTCATTAATATTATATGAAATTGCATGAAACCTCAATCTCAAAGCTGTTTAACAAAGTGATTAAAAAAAAGCATAAATGCTTTTGTTGTTCAAAACAGCTTGGCATTTGTCAAGAAGATCTTATGTCCCAATGCTACAGATAGAACACTAACAATTAATATAAAAGGAAATATTTAAGAAGGGTGAGGAGGAAGGGCTTTATGGCCTTGCTGTGAGGACCCAAAGCAAAAAAAAAAAAAAAAAAAAAAAGATTACTTTGAAGATTTTTTAAATATAGTTTATTTATCTATTGACATTTGATTACTAGGAAAGCCCAACAGACTGGGTAGGAGCCCATTTTAAGCAGAGGCCTGGGAAAAAGCTTAGAACCACTACAAAACATTTTAAGAATAATAATTTTGCAATCTTCAAAAATAATATAAAAAGCATCTGCAGTTTTAACAATTATATCAAATTAGACTTGACACGAACACATTGGTTAGGAACACATACAAGTTATATGACAATGGTTTAATATTTAAAAAGGTTTTAGCTAGTTTATGGAGAAATTAAAGGCAAGTTGGTATAATATAAATAGGAACTGCAATATGAAGTGAGAGAAAAACAGGCTTATAGTCTGTTTAGACAGAAAGCCAGAGAGAATAATTAACAGAAATAAGGAAGTCGGTGAAGAAAGGAGAGCAAAAAAGGTGTAAGATATGAATAGGTACTTCATATTTATCCTGGTGTTGAGTAAGAACAGAACCAGCTTTTGGCTAGGAAGTCTTTTGGAATGGTTTTGACAGACAGGAGTGAGAGTAATGACCTGATGAATACAGGTAAGGAGTTCAAGGCCTTAGCAACACGGTGTGAGTATAGACAATGCCTGGCAGATTTGATAGATTTGTGCACAGACAGGAGTTTATGGATATTGGATTGTAATGACTGACTGGGAACATAGTTGTATAGAATGTTATTTTGTTCATAGGTTCTTAGGTAGATACTAGGCTATCAGCCCGAGGGCCTACGTAAGCCTAGCCAACAAGGTTCCCTGACTTATGCCACCCATGAAAGTTATTTTCCTGAGCCACTGTCGAGCAGAGACACAGAAGTGATCCCCGGGGTGTATTTCCTATTTCCCATCCATTCATCAAGATTTTTCTTGAAGAGTGCTAACGAAGAACTTTGCTTGACATAGATGGGTAGCCTGTTCCAGAGTATGGGAAGTCTCTGGGACAGGAATCTATCCCTTCAGCATGTCCTGTTTATTGTGGTGACAAGGTTTAGGTCCCTAGAGCGTGTAGCTTGGAAGGATTGGGATTTCTTTAGGTGCAACATGCCCAACATCTCTGGGTTTGATATAGCTTTATATGTTAGGCAGAGATCACTTCGGAGTAGGCGATATGGTACGGAGTAAAGCTGGAGTTTTTTGAGACGGTCATTTGTTTGAGGCCAGTAATCCTCTTTGTGAGGTACTTCTGTGGCCTTTCTAGCTGCTGCAGATGTCTTGTGAGGTACATTCCAAAAGGGGCGTTGTACTTTATAATGGGTCCAATGAGTGTCGAGTAGAGAGGAACAATGACGTCTTTTTTCCTGGATGAGAACCCTTTTATGATGAGGTGCGCCACGTAGAAGGATTTCCTGACTACTGTGGTGATGTGACTATCAAAGGACAGACTGCTGTCCACCTGGGTCCCAAGGTCTCTTATCACACATTTGGTGTTAAGTAGACTGCTGTCTATGTAGTAGTTCATGGGTACAGAGTTTTTACCAAAGGGGATGACACTGCACTTTTTGGTACTGATCTTGAGGCCATGGCTCTGACACCAGGCATCTGTCTCAGCATGGCCCTTCTGTAGGATTTCCACATCATTTTGGGACTCGACTATGGCTCCTAGTTTGCAGTCATCTGCGAACTTTGTTAGCCAGAGGCCTTCTGTGTTAGCTTGTACTTCAGAGAAGTAGATACCAAACAGGAGAGGTCCCAGGACTGAACCCTGTGGTATTCCACTTGTCACTGGTTTGAGGTCATATTTGGAGTGTGCAACTTTTACAATGTGGGTTCCGTCAGTGAGCCAGTTGGCAACCCATCTTGTGATGTAGGGATTTATACCTAGTTTAGTGAGTTTAGCTATAAGTCCAGAATGGAGGATGGTGTTGAAAGCCTTGGCGAGGGCAAGATAGGCTGTGTGAACCACCTTACCCTCATCTACAGGTTTGGTGACTTCTTCAAAGAAGTTGATCAGGTTCAGGAGGCATGATTTGCCTTTCACAAACCTGAACTGGGTGGGATCCAGAGTTTGGAGGTTACCAATGTCTTTGTTTATGAGTTCCATGATGATACGTTCCATGGCCTTGCAGACCAGGCTCATCAGGCTAATAGGGCAATAGTTCTCGGGATCAGTGGTGGCTCCCCCTTTGTGGAGTGGGATAACTGTTGCTATACACCATTCAGTGGGCACAAAGCCTGATGTGAGGCTATGACTGAACATGGTGCTTAGGTGGAGAGCCAGTTCATTCTGAAGTTCATGTAAAATGCAGCCTGAGATGTTGTCCGGTCCCATCGATGCTGTGTTTTTGGCTTTAGAGAGTGAAGCTTTTACCTGCTTAGTTGTGATTACAGGGACTCTGCATTCTTCCTGTACATATATATGGGCCCTTTAGGGGGTGGGGGGGGTAAAGTTAGCACTGAACCTATCTGCCAGGATGTTGGCAATATCAGTTGGTTCTGTAATTTTTGTGCCATTGTGCTGTAACTCAGAGCAGAGCTGGGTGTTGCCATTGAGATTCTTGACATAGCTATAGAATGCTTTGTGTTTGTCCTTAGAATCAGTGGTGATTTTGTTTTTGTAGCTAGCTTTGGAGGATCTTATAAGGGATCTCAGCTTCTTACTGAGGCTGACCAGGGAGCTCCTCCACTCATGGGATTTTACTCTCTTTTGCAAAAATTTCTTCCTGCTGTTGTACAGTTTGTCTATGGCAGGGGACCACCAGATTGGCTTCCTTTTTTTGGAGGATAGTGTCTTGGTTCTGTTTGGGATAGCACGATCCATGCACTCATGTAAGTGCTTATAGAGTGCATTTGTGTAGGATTCAGCAGTCGTAGCTATATTGTCCATCTGCATGGATGTCATGAAGTTCACCACTTCTGTCTCAAGAAGCATGAAGTTGGCTTTGGAGAAATATTTTAACATGGTTTCCTTAATGGGGGTGGGGGCGGGATGTGGATATCAAGGGTAATTAGCTTTATCCAGAATCCCAGGGGTGACAGGTGCAGGCCAACTCTGGCAAAGCATCATGGTCTGTCGACCATGTCATTCCAAGCAGACAGATACTGGATCCCCTTAGAATGACACCAGAAGCTTAGCCAATTGTTGAAGGCAATCATTTTGTCCTTGTACTGCGGTATCATTCTGGATGATGGCAGAATTGTACTCAGGCTAGGTCATACCTGCCTGAGCTACAAGATCGGTAAGCTCTTCCATGTCTCTTTTCATGTAGTCCAGGGTGGTACATCTCAGGTCATTCACACCAACATGGACAATGACAGAGTCATATTTGTACTTGTTGTAGAGTGACCTGAGTGCGTGGGTTATGTGGTGAATCCTGGCACTCGACAGGCAGCTGACAGTAACTTTCTACTTGTTCAGCCTGGTGAGTGGGACATCAGTGTGCCTGACTATAAAGTCACCTATGACTAGTGTGTTGGATATGTTGTTTTGCCTTATTGGCTGTAGTTGAGTGGCACACTGAGTCTGTGGGCTATGTGTCATTTGGGTTGTGCTGGGGGGTGGAAGTTGCTTGCGTTTCTGCTCTGGAGGTCTCTGTCGCTTGGGCAGATTATTATTGAGAGCCTCTGTGAATGTTTTTGTGTTTCTTTGGGTGGATTTTGGTGGTGTACATTTCGTGAGACTATGTGATAAGTGTGGTGTGGTGCAAGTGTTTACCTTCTCCTCTTGATTGTCAAGTTCAGTCTTGTTTGGAGAGAGCTTTACCTCCAGTTTGGCTAGATAAGTGCATCTCTCACAGGTTGTAATGTTGGGTGGTAGGAGGAGAGGTTTGTCTGTGTACATGAGGCAATTTCTACATTGCCCCAAGATGCCCAGATTCATCAGAAAGACAGGAGAGAACACTTGGAGCCGACCCTTGGACATGCCTGAATAAAAAACTGTTTTCCTCTAGATAAGTGAGGAAAGTGAGTACAAGAGCTGTTTTTCTCTAAGTAAGTGAGGAAAGTAAGTGCAAAAGCTGTTTTCCTCTAGGTAATGAGGAAGGTTGAGTGATGTAGTAATTAGTAGGTTATTTAGTGCTTACAAGTTCTGAACAAGTGCTGAGCATGAATAAGCAAATTCAAGTGCTAAAACTAAGAGTCTATATCTGCACTAGACTAGTTACAGGAAAGAAACAAGTGCAAATGCGGGCTTTCAAATCAGAAAGTTGAGAGAGATGGAAAAGGTTGCCCAGACAGCCAATAACTACAATTTCTGGGCCAGAACCACTCCTTATGTGGTAGACAGGTTACCTAGTGCTTACCACTCCCACTAACAATAATGAAATAATGCTGCCCATATACCCCCTGGCATCAACAGCCATATCTCTATCAAGCCTGCTTTGGAAGCTAGATAAGGATCAAATATTATTCTATCTCCTTAATCTAGTATTCTTTTATCATTTAAGTGTGTCCTATATATAAACTAATTTAACAATATAAGTTTAAAGTTAAACAACTGCACATTTCTGAATTATTAATATTTATTCTATCGATTAATAACTAATTTATTCTTAATATTCTATTATAAATTGTATAAGTTCATATATATATATATATATATATATATATATATATATATATATATATATACATGTATTTTCTATGTTGAGTCTATAATTTTAAATACATTCTTAAATATATTTTAAACATTTTAAATATATTCTATAATTACATAAATATGTATATATTTACATATTTTAAAATTTTAATTAGTTTAGATTACATTCTATTTTTGGTGTTTCTGGTCATGCATTTAATCAGTTTGTATACCAAATGTCTTTACATGATGTTGTTTATAGTTAGATAGAGACATTAATACACCATATGCTTTATATTATATTAGTTTAATATTGTAAAGCATGTACAATTATAAACTATATATGAATTGACCAGTATTTATATACATATTTATATATTTATTTATATATACACATATTTATAACATCCCTTATTTATATACATGTCAGCCCATCCATTCATCTATTTATTTACTTATTTTCATATATATGCATTTATGTGTCCATCATATAATATCTGCATTTTTATAAAAAACAGAACTTTACTAATAAATAAATATATCCTACATTTTCACACAGAACCTATAATGTTTTATCTATTTATTCATTCATCTATTTATTTGATAAATATTTTGTTCTAATAGTGTCTATATATGTTCACATTATTTAACGAAATAATAAATGACACAGTACTGCCTGATTTTGAATGATACTGTTTAAATCTAAGGTCTTTTAGAAATGTCTGATCATGTTATTTTGTCTGATGGATTAATTGTCCTAATGAACTAATTACTTATTTTAATTTTGGCGCCTTTTTACTACTCTTTATTATATAAACTGAAGTTTTAAATGTTAATGTACTGTCTGATGAAGCGTAGTAGTTGCTACGCGAAAGCGCTCACATTTAAATAAATGTTCTCTTTTGCTGAATATATCCTGGTCTACGGTCAAGTTTATACTGAAAACTGATGCTGATTTACTGAAAGATTTCATTTTGGTGATATTGGACTATTTGCTGAACATTTTAGCTGTTTCCAACTGTTTCGTGGTGAGAGAGCCTGGTTTTATTGCTACACTCCCACTAACAAGTTAGAAGGCTTCCCTCCAACACAGAAAGGCTTGGGGGGCTCAGAAGCTTACATACAGTCCTGGATACAGCAAATATGTATCTGGACTACATAAGTTACAGGAAAGGTAGGAAACAGGCTTACAATTTTTTTTAAAGGAAAGTAGCTAAAACAGCTGTAAAAACAATTCAAATGCAATGCTAGCTAGCACATTTGAGTATGCAGGAATATTAGACCAAACACAGTTTAAAAAAATGCATTTCAATTAAAAACGACTAAAAACAAGTACAGAAGGAGTGTATTAGGTAGAATGTGGTAAAGAGATGGGACTAGGGGGAGTATCCCAGATCAAATCTACAGTGGGGTGGGCAACTGCAAAAGCCACCAAATTTAAACAACAAACCAGAAATAGGGAAGGTGGGTGGGACAAAACGCTTTCAGCAGATATCTGAAAAACTATACAGTTTATCAAAAATAACAGTGCACAACTCTGAATAAAATTAGTCCAGCAAAAATTTACAGTACACAATTCTGAAGAACAAAAAATATATATACTTAGCACTGTATATTTCCAGATAGTTTGAAAAGAACTTTGTTAGACATATGGATGATGGGTACTTTTATAGGTAATAAAAGACAATGTATCTGCTAGTTGATGGAATTGTTCTAACCGATTTAGACTTTTTTGTGCTATACAGTGGTGGGTTCAGAAAGGGGCATAGCTGCAAATTTAGCAACTTAGTTATAGTATTGCTCAGGTTTTGAGATTTGTGATGCCTGAAGGTTATAAAGGATGGGAGGACCATAAAGAAGTGTTGGGAGGAGATAATTAGTGGCAAGTGTAGTTTTAGGTGCATTGGTGAGAAAGTTATTAGCTCTCTAAAGCATCCCCAGTGTTTGAAGAGTTTTTCTTATACAATTTTGCATTTACAAGTCAAATTTAAAATTATCATCCACTGCCATCTCCAATAATTCATTATGAGAAGTAACGTCAATGACTGTATTATCAAGAGGGAGGACTTTCAATTTTGTTATTTTTTTAAAGACAGGGGTATTTGGGAAACCAAGAAGTAGTTCTTTGCTATTTTTAGGGTTGAGCATGAGTTGTAAGATACAAAACCATGTTTCAGTGGCTGTTAAAACTTCCTGAGTAATATTTTGGAGGTATGCCATGCTGTCAGATGTATAAATGAGTGTGGGGTCATCTGTGTACTGTATTGGGGAAGCCTGTTGTGTGGTTGTGTGGAGGTTGTTGGTGAGAATGTTAAGGAGGAGAGGACCAGGGATAGAGCGTTGTGGTACACCAGTGGTGACTGTGAGGTATGGAGAGAGGGTAGAGTGCCATTTTACTGAATGATACCTATTGGACAGGTAGCATTTGAGCCACAGAAAAATGGGCTAAGATAGAGAGACTAAATGAGGACATTTTTAGTAGATGTTTGCTGTGACAAACTGTGTTGATAGCTTTAGACAAATATAAAAATTAAGGAGGAGACTAGTTTGCCATTACCCCTAGCTTTATTGACAGTATCTGTATAAGTTAAAAGTTCAATGTTAGTTTTATGGAGATGGTGGAAGCCATGTGTGGGAGATAAGAACTATTCCTGCAGGAGATAATTTGGCATTTGACTTTCAATACATTTTTCAAGTGTTTTGGATAGAGGGGATGAGATAGCTATAGGTCTAAAGTTAGTAATGCTTGTTGAATTTCCTCCTTTTTGCAGGGGGAAAATGTGTGACTTTTCCAAGGAGAGGGAATGTGGGATTCATGGATTGACCTATTTATAAGGATTGAGACAGGATAGACAATATTATCTGCTATTTTAAGGTACTCGCTTGGAAGGTCATCAGCTGAAGTAGAGCATGGATTCAGTTTGCTGAAGAGTCTAGCCTTACTAGACAGGGGGTCCAGGGAAGTAAACAGTGTGTGAAGAAATAGCCAGGAAATTGTTATGGCTAGGCTTGTATAGGCCCCTGGGCCAATAGCCTAGTACCAACCTACGAACCTATGAATCTAAGTAGTTTATATAGGATATGGCCAAACGTTTGAAGGTGATAGAGGATGTGGTGATACATGGCTGTTTGGCAAGGTTATGATTAGATGTGTGAATCCTTGGTTAGAGATGCTATACTATGTATGAAATAAAAGTTAAATTGTATTGCCATTTCAAGTAGTGAGTTTTTGAGAGAGGGGTTAGGGTTACACTTTTGGCCAGGATGCAAGATTTCTTTAATGACTGTCCAGAATTTTGTAGGGTTGTCTTTACTATTATTCTGAATGTGATTACAATATAGTATATTATAGTATAGTTTTTTGTCTTCATTTGTTTGCTTTTCAGTACAAAATCATGAAGCATTCTGAAGTTTTCAAGATATTGTGATTTTATATTTTTGTCATTCTTTCCAAACTTTTTCTCTATCCTGCATTAGCAATCTATTCTTTTTGAATAGAAAGATTGTGTTATTTTTTTTTTTTAGCTTCTTCCTTCTAGGAGATGCAAGGCTATTCAGGATATTCAGAAAAGTTGTACTGAATAGATTTACAGGATCATCTTAGGGGAGGATTTTTTTATTTATTTATTTTTATTTTTATTTTACATTTGTTGACCGGGCTAGTCTAGCTGGATACATGTCCATTTTCAGTAGAGGCCTGGGGAGAAAAGCTCCATAGATTTGACAAAAAACATCAGAAGATCAGGTCCTAAGTATTACATTCAAAGTCAAATGAACAAGTAATAGGGTTATACAAATAATTTAAAGAGGTAAACAGTCTTAGGTCGTTGGAGTACCATAGCTACAATGAAGACCCTTGCAATTTGGATTGGGTGGAAATTAGGTAGTCCTGGGATGTTTGCTATTAATCAGGATTAGAACATGGGCATAGCCATTCGGACTTTAGGAGATCTTTGAGTTGTTTTTTGAATTGGTGGGGTGAGGTCTTGTGTCTTAGGTTGTTTGGGAGGGCATTCCAGGATTTTCCAATGGAATTAGCATAGAGTGCTTCACCTCCCGAATTGTTAGATTTAATAGTTTGAATTTGTAAGCTTTTGGATGATCTAAGGGATGTAAGGTTAGAGTAGGGGGTAAATATTTTGTTCATTGAGGGGGTTTGTCAGGATGGTGGATTGCTTTGAAAGCCTCAATGAGTTGATTGAGTTTGAGAATGTTAGGTAGTTCTAACCAATCTAGTGTTCTGAGATTGTTGCAGTGATGTGTACGATAGGGCATTCCTGTTATAAATCTAGCTATGTGGTTATAGGTTGTAGATAGTTTGTTGAGTTCTCTTTTATTAAGGAAGGAGAATATCGGGGAGGCATAGAGGAGTGTGGAAAGGAGGTGAGTCCGGGCAATGGTTAGTTTAGTGTGTGGGGTTAGGAAGTTCTTAATTCTATACATGGACCCGAGTTTCTTGTTTACCGACTTAATGGTTAGGTTGATATGAGTATCAAATTTAAGCTTGTGGTCTATGGTCACACCTAGTAGTTTGGTGTGGGAGACAGGGTCGATTATGGTCCCATTATTGGATGTCACTTAAATGATGGGGTGGTTGGTGCTAGGAGATTCATTTCCTTGATGGGTAGAAGTAGTGGGGAAAAACAGAAGTAATTTGGTTTTGGATGGGTTTAGTAAGAGTTTTAGTTCCAAGAACCATTTTTCAACTAGGGAAAAACAGTTTTGGGTTGCGACTTGGAGTTTGTCGAGAGAGCTGTCAGAGCAGATCAGGGTGGAGTCGTCTGCATATTGTATGCAGGTGGCTTTGGGAATGATGGAGTGCAGATCATTAATAAATATGGAGAAAAGAAGAGGACCAAGGATAGATCCTTGGGAGCATGATATTTGTGGGGAGTAGGTCGGATAAGCTATTTTCCCATTGAACAGCCTGTTGTCTACAAGAAAGGTAGTCATTAAACCAGTCTATGGATTTTTGTGAGGTTCCAATTAATAGGTGATAGGGTATTAATGAACATCTCTGGGTTGTGCCAAATTCAACACCTACACTAAGTGTATACGATCTGTATTCAAGAACGCCCAATCACATTTCTAGTGCTTTTTGTCACATAGAGGAATTACACTAAGTGAATGCATTATCTACAGTTTGCAGTAACCTGGATGTATGTGAGAGTCCCTCTAGATATTTAAGGCAGCTAGAAAATCAATAAGAAAATGAAAATTAGGAAGAAGAATGTGGGAGTTATACATTTGTTGTCTGTTCACTCAGAATGGTGTACATTTAGTGTAGGTGTTAATGAATCCCAGGAACTGTTTAAGTAGTTGTGTGAGATGACTGGTTATACAGATTGGGAGAAAATCATAATTAGTAATCTCCAGTGAGGTTGTTCTTATCAGAAAACATTGAGCAAACTCATTGGCAGTTACTATTAATCACCAACAAAATCATAAAAGAAGTAATTGCAGATATATACCAATAAGTTACATCTGCAATTACCAAATGTAAACAAAAAAACATTTGTATTTTTATTTATTTAACATTTGTTGACTGGGAAAGTCCGACTAGGTTCCACAGATCCTGTTTTCAGCGGAGGCCCGGGGAGAAATGCTCCAGACGCATGTCTTTAGAATGTGGGAGGAAACTGGAGTACCTGGAGGAAACCCACGTGAATGCAGGGAGAACATGCAAACTCCACACAGAAGGCACCCCTGCCAAGAATTGAACCAGAGAACCTCTTGCTGTGAGGTGACAACATTAACCTCTGTACCACTGCGCCGCCCATTTATGTCTAATTCCCACCCTCACAGCAGGATCAAACAACCTCAAAAAAGGGAAACGCCCTGAATTATGTAAATGTTAATCTGATGAAGTTCAACCATTACATAATTTGACAAACTCTACCCCCAATGAAAAACACTATCATTTTTAGCATGCAATGAAATGGCATGTAGTAATATTATATATATATATATATATATATATATATATATATATATATATATATGTACACATACTTTTTTTTATTAATGCTTTACTTCAGTTATAAGAATAAGCTATTTTAAAAACATATAAAGACATATAAAAATTTGTCAAAACTGCTTCATAATCTATCATTAACAAGCATTCTTATATCTTACTAAAAATTCACTGAAGCCTTGTACTGTAAACTATAAGGTGGTGTGTCTTGAATAATTATTTTATTAATTTAAACATTTCTCAGTATGAAAATAAAAATCGAAATGCTAACATTTGTTGCTACTCATTACATTCGCTCTGAACTTTGGAAGTGGCTTTAGCGATATCTTAATGATAGCTTGCTTCCTATTGTTTGTACTTATCATGATACTTTAAGAAAAAAGTAAGCTATCCAGTTTTGAAGTTAAACATACCCAGCTGTGGGACATTGGCTATCAGATAAAATTAGCATTTTCTTAGGTGTCATGCCCAAATTAGCATTTTTAAAGGTCAGCTAAAATATCTAAGTTGTGTATTGCAGAATGTAGAGTTGTGTAAAATCTTACCATAAGAGTAGATGTCCTTCCCTTCACTGTTGCAGTATCCGAAAACAGAAGGGATCTCCTGCCCAGGGCAGCCTGATGTTCATCCAGTATACAAAAGCCTAATGATCTTGTATGTGCTGCATGCCACATGTATGCTCCCTGCATGCATAGGGCAGAAAAGGGCCATATGGATGCAACTACGCAGAACGGAATTACACCAGAAGAGAACAGTCTTCACAGGACAAAGGAGACCATGCACATCCAGAAGGAAAAATGCAAACGAAAAAGGGGAAACCCTCATAAAGAAGGGAATCTAAAGCAAAAATCAAAACAAACAATAGGAGGTTGGATGGAGGCAAGAACAGTGAAGCAAAGGACATCTGCTGTTATGGTAAGATTTTACATAACTGTACTACAGGTTCATAGGTGTTCATAGGTGTTCATAGTTGTGTACTAGGCTAATGGCCCTAGAGCTTTTACAAGCCTAGCCCATAGTATTACCCTGGCATCATGCCACCTGACCTTAGTTTCCAGGACTTCAGTCGAGTAGAGCCACTGGAGTGATCCCTGGGGTGAATTTTCTCTTTCCCATCCACTCTTCAAGATTTTTTTTGAAGAGGGCCAGTGAGGTGCTCTGTTTGACATGTATGGGAAGTCTATTCCTTGGTATGGGGAGTCTCTGGGTTATGACGCTGTCCCTCCAGCTTGTTATGTTGATTGTGGTAATGAGGTTGAGGTCTCTGGAGTATGTGTTGCAGAGGGATTGGGATTTCTTTATATGTAGCATTTCTAACAGAGCTGGGTCAGACATGGCTTTGCAAGTCAAGCAGAGATCGCCTCTAAGTAGGCAATATGAGACAGGCAATAGTTGGAGTTTTTTGAGTCTGTCCATATAGGACAAGTGTTTAAGGCCAAGGATCCTCATTGTGAGGTACTTTTGTGGCCTCTCCAGTTGTTGCAGGTGTCTAGTGAGGTACATGACAAATGGGGAATTGTACTTGATGACTGGCCTAATGAGGGAAGAGTAGAAAGAGACAATGACCTCTTTCTTCCTGGATGCAAAACCCTTGGTAATGAGATGTGCCACACAGAAGGTCTATCTGACCACAGTGGCAATGTGGTGATCAAAAGTGAGGTTGCTGTCAACATGTGTTCCCAGATCTCTTATAATGCCTTCTGTGTTCAGTGGACTACCATCGATGGTGAAATTCATGGGAACCAGGTTTTTCCCAAAGGGGATGACGACACCTTTTTTTGGCGTTGAGCTTAAGGCCATGGTTCTGACACCAGTCGTTGGTCTCAGTGAGGCCTTTCTGTAGGATGTCAGCATCACTTGGGAAGTTAATAATAGCTCCCAACTTGCAATCATCTGCGAACTTTGTCAGCCAGAGTCCCTACATGTTGGCCTGGACTTCAGAGAAGTAGACACCGAACATGAGAGGACCCAGGACCAAACTGTGTGGGACTCCAGTCATGACTGGTCAGCTGTCTGACTTGGAATCAGCTACTTTCACACTGTGGGTTCTATCTATGAGCCAGTTTGCAATCCACCTAGTGATATAGGGGTTTATGCCTAGCTTAGTGAGTTTTTCTATTATTCCTGAGTGAGGAATGGCATTAAAGGCCTTAGCCAGATCAAGGTAGGTTGTATGAAGCACCTTGCCTTCATCCACTGCTCTAGTGACTGATTCAAAGAAGCTGATCAGGTCGAGCAGGCATGATCTACCCTTCATAAAACCAAACTGTGTGGGATCCAGAGTTTGGAGATTCCCTATATCCTTGTTTATTAGGTCCATGATGATGCTTTCCATAGCTTTGCATATCAGACTTGTCAGGCTAATGGGCCAAAAGTTCCCAGGGTCTGTAGTCACTCCTCCTTTGTGGAGGGGGATGACTGTAGCAGTGCACCATTCAGTAGGGACAAAGCCTGAGGTGAGGCTGTGATTGAACAGGGTACAAAGGTGAGGTGCCAGTTCACTCTGTAGTTCTCGTAGAACACAGCCAGGAATATTGTCAGGTCCCATAGAAGCTGTATTCTTGGCCTTGGACAGTGCTGTTTTAACCTGTACAGCTGTGATACTGGGTGCCTGCCAATCTACTGGTATTGTGATTGGTCCTTTGGTGGGAGAGAGAGTGGTAAAGTTGGCACTGAATCTGTTGGCTAGTACATTGGCAATATCTGTTGGCTCTGTATAGAAGGTACCATTGTGCAGTAGCTCAGAGCAAATCTGGGTATTGCCATGAAGATTCTTTACATAACTATAGAAGGCCTTGTGGTTGTCTTTACTATCTGCTGCAATTCTGTTTTCAAAGCTAGCTTTAGAGGATTTGATGAGGTATCTCAACTTTTTGTTGAAGCTGATGAGGGAGTTTTTCCAGTCTTGGGACTTTACTTTATGCCGCATCAGTTTCCTACTTCTGTTGTAGAGTTTGTTTATGGTAGGGGATCATTAGATTGGCTTCCTATTTTTTGGAGGAGAACATCTTGGTTTTATTGGGTATGGTGTGATCCATGCATTTGTTGTACGTGTTCATACATTGCATTGGTGTATGATTTGGCAGTCATGCAAATATTCTCCATTGGCATGGGTGCCGAGAAGATATCCACCTCTGTTTTTAGGAGCCCAAAGTTAGCTTTGGAGAAGTTTTTCATGGTGGTTACTTTTGCAGGGGGTGAGGGTTGGTGGCATGTGGATTACCAACGTGATTAATTTGTGGTCAAATCTAACTAGGGAGGAGTTGACTATTGGTGTAGAGCAGCGGTCGCCCATGTTAGTAATGATCAGGTCAAGGATGTTGCTGCCTCTAGTGGGGGTAAAAATGAGCTGGTCCAGGGCAATGGAATTAATGAATTCCAGGAACGTTGGGGAAGTGTATTGGTACATGAGTAGTTTTCCCAGTTAATGGAGGGGTAGTTGAAGTCACCCAGTATGAGACTGTTAGGTTGGACTCTAATATTATCCAGGGTGCTTAGGAACGTGGAGTGTGAGTCTTGGGACATGGTTGGGGACCTATAGCAGACTATGACCTGAATCGCTATCTTACCGAATGTTAGCTACACCTGAAGTATTTCTGATGCGTTATGCTGGGCTACCAGTCTGAAGGTGTGCTAATCCTTTATAAATATGGAAACACGACTGCCATTGGAGCTTCAGTCCAAGTTCTGGGGCCGAAAGGTATGAAATGAGTTATAACCTGGTAGTGCAGGGGTACTTTCCGCTGCCTTGAATCAGGTCTCTGTTACAGCACAAATGTTGATGTTCTCCATTTTAAGGAGTGCTTTAAGTGAGTGCATTTTGAGATTTAGACTTCTAGTGTTGAGCAGTATGACCATTAGATTGCATTTGTTTGTAGCTGTTATGGTGGTAATTTGGTCTTTGGAACACTGCCTAAAAAGGCACTATAGCAGTGGCAAGACCCTTGGCCAGTATCCAGAAGCCCAGGGGTGACAGATGCAGGCCATCACTGGCAAAGCATCGAGGTTTGTCAATCATGTCATGCAAGGCAGACAGATACTAGATCCCTTTAGAATGACACCAGAAACTTGTCTTTGGTTGAGTGGGATACTATTTAGGAGAGTTATGTGTCTCGTGATTAGTGTTGTGTTGTGGTGGCCATGTGTGTTTTTGCCTTGGAGGTCTCTGCTGTTTGGGTAGATTTTTATTGAGAGCTTCTGTGAAGGTGGGTGCGCGGTTTGTGTTTTTTATGTGAAGACAATGGCAGTGTGTGTTCTGGAGAGCTATGTATTCCATGTGGTGTGGTGCAAGTGTTGACCTTCTCCTCTTGGACAACTATTTCGGTCTTGGCTGGAGAGTGAGTGGCTTATAATTTGGATGTATAAGTGCATCACTCAGAAGTCTGAGTGTTGGGAGTTAAGAGGATTGGGTTGTCAGTGTAAATATATGGCTCTGTCAGGTCTCGAACCTAGGACACTGTACATTATAGTCAGAGCATTGTACCACTACACCATTTGAGCTATGTTCTTCTATATCACTGTTGCAGTATCCAAAACAGAAGGGGGAGCAAAAAATCATCAAGAAATAGAATGGGAGGTGGAAAGCTGAGAAGATCCCTCAACAAACTCATATAAAATGGTTTCAGCAAAATCTGTTCTAGCTCTAGAAACCATATCTAACATGTAATGCTTAGTAAAGGCATGCACTGAAACCCAACTAGCAGCTTCAAGAATGGAATTGATGTCCAACCCCTTGAAGAAGGCACCAGAACAGGCAATAGCCCTATTGGAATGAGCTCTAACAGAAGTAAACAGAGATTTTCCATGAAAGGAGTAACAAAAGGAAATGGCCTTAGATATCCAGGAGGAGATGGTTTGCTTAGAAAGAGACAAACTAAATGTCTTGGGATGAAAGGAAACAAAAGGTGGATTAGACTTACATATGGCCTTAGTTTTATCTAAATTGTACCTGAAATGTCTATGTAAATCCAAGGTATGCAGAACCCTCTCACTAGCAGAATTAGGAAAAGGGAAAAAGGAAGTGAGTTGTGCTGACTGATTCAAGGATTGCTCTTTTACAGTCTTTGGTGTAAAAGAAGGATTAGCCCCAAGATACACCCTGTCCCTGTGTAAAACCAAAACAGGAGGAATGGCTATAAAGGCCTGGAGTTCAGAACCCCCCCCCCCCCCAAGCAGAAAAAAGAGCGAGCAACAAAACAGTCTTCTGATACAAAGTTGCAAAGAAGCAGACTCTGCAAGCTCAAAAGGAGCCTGAGTCAATTTTTCCAAAACAAAATTAAGGTCCCAAGGAGGAGGAATATGTTTCCTTGGGGGCCTAATATGCAGGATGCCTTTAAGAAATTGTTTGACCTCAAAACAAGAAGTCAAAGTAGGATTCAAAGGCAGACAAGCACAAATGACTGACAAATGGGCCTTTGCAGAAGAATAAGCCAGTCCAGACTGGAGCAACTCATACAAATAAGAGAAGAACAGAAGGGCCACCTACTGAAAAAGGGTCTTGGTTATGAACATAGCACCAGGCAGAAAATATTTTAAATTTGGACATATACAAATTCCTGGTAAGGGTTTCCTTTCCTGTAAAACCCTGAGAACATCCTCAGAAAAGAAGTGCCTGAAAGGGATCAAAACCCTTACACCCACAGTGTCAGCTGAAGATTGTACAAGTGAGGATGGGTGAGAGACCCCATGTCCTGTGAGAGGAGATCCAACTAGTGAGGTAACTTGTGGTGATTGCCCCTGGCCAGATGTATTAAGAGAGGGAACCAGTGCTGTCTTGGCCAAAAGGGGGTCACTAGCAAGATTATTGGGGAGTCCAGCTGAATCTTCTACAGGACTGTTGGAATTAGAAGAAGAGGAGGGAAAGCATAAAGAAACATCATCTTCTAAGGAAAAGAAAGGGTGACCATCTTTCATGTCAGATGGCATGGCACTCTGAAGAGAAGACATGAAGCTGTCTATTCAGAAGGGAGGCACAACGATCTATCTGAGGAATACCCCACCAATGGACAATGTCCAGAAACACATCTCTGTGAAGCATACATTTGTGAGCCTGCGTTTTGTACCTGCTCAAAGAGTCTCCCACTAGATTGTGCTCTGAATGAATGTATACTGCCTGAAGAGTTAACTGATAATTGAGATCCACCTCCCAAGCCTGAAGAGCCATCCTGCAGAGGAGGTAAGATTTTATGCCTCCCTGCTTGTTGACATACTACATCATGGTAGTGTTGTCTGTGTGCATCTTCAAGGGGCCTGGCGAGAACATGGGGTGAAAAGCTTGAAGGGCCAGAATCAGAGCTCTCATCTCTTTGATGTTGGTATGATCTGACTGTTGATGGGGAGGCCAGACACCTTTAATTTTTGGGTGACCAAAAGAAGCCCCACACCGCATGTCTTCAGCATTGGCGAACATATCTTGAGAATGGACTAGAGGCTGAATGAGCCAGCCTGAGCTGAGAACAAACTGCTGAATCCACAACTCAAATTCCTTCTTTAGACAGGGAAGGAGAGGAACACTGAAATCCAGAGGGTGATAATGTTGCAGCCAATCTCATCTGAGGCACCACTGAAGCTTCTGCATATGCAGTCTACCAAGAGGAACCATTGGAATAGAAGAGGCTATGCATTCCTGGGCCTGAAGAAACTCCCTGGCGTGGTAGTCAGAGGAAGAATAGACTGAAAGAAGGCTATCAAAGACAAAACATTTGGAG
Organism: Protopterus annectens; assembly: GCF_019279795.1. NCBI lineage: Eukaryota > Metazoa > Chordata > Ceratodontiformes > Protopteridae > Protopterus > Protopterus annectens. The sequence continues at coordinate 995,319,792 of NC_056745.1, read as the reverse complement.
TTGGAAGAGATGCACTGTCTGAATCCTGCATCCCAGATACACATGATCCTAAGAGGGAGTCAAGAAAGACATTTGGAAGTTAATAGTAAACTCCAGACTGAAGAAAAAAGATGGTGAACTTCAGGTCTTGAAACAGGTGAACAGGAGAAGGCACTTGAAGTAACATGTCATCTAGATAAGGAAAATCTAAATGACTTAGAGCCAGTAGAAAGCAATCACAGGAGCTAGGCATTTTGTGAATACCTGTGGGGGAAGTAAAGAATCCAAAGGGCAAAGCAGAGAACTGAAAATGAAAGGAAGCTATAGGAAAACAAAGTTAAGCATCTTCCAGATCCAAGGACACCAGAAAAGCCTGGGGTTATAAAAGAGGAAACAAGGTTTGAAGAGTAAGCATACAAAAAGCTACCTAGAGAAAAATGTTGAGCTAGAAGTGATCCAGAATAGGTCTTCAAGTGCCTCCTTTCAAGGAACTAGGAATATCCTGGAATAAAACCCTTTCCCATTTGGGAAGGTGGGACAGTTTGAATGGTTCCTTGGTTCACCAGGGACCCTAGAACCTCAAGGAAATGAGGAACCTGCTCTAGAGGAGGTTGAGGAATCCCAGAAAATGGAGGAGAGACTTCCATACCATGAAGTAACCCCGATGAATGATAGAAAGAACCCAAATGTTTAAAGTGATGAGATGCCAAATTGGGCAACAAAGGGAAAGCTAAAGGAGCAAATGAACCTGGTCTAAATGAAGGGAGGGTGAATTATCTAAGAGAAGCAGGCTTATCTGATAAAGGAGGCTTCTAGTCCACAGAAATCTGAGAAGTCTTAGAAGAGGCATCCTGCCTCCCACTCTTCCTGCCCTTGGAGTCCTGGTCAGGTCGCCTGCAAACAAAAGCTGATCTAGAAGGATAATTCCTCTAGAAATTAAGAGATAGAAGAGACAAAAATATGTTTAAGGTCCAGCAAGTCTCCACCTTTCTCTTCAAGAGACTTAAACATGTCAGCAGCAGTCCCAAAAAGATGTTTATTATCCAAAGGATCATCCAAAAACCTAACCTTAATGTCCTCAGGCAGAACCAGAGGATGAAGCCAAGAATAACACCTCATGACAGACTCAAAAACTGCACTCCTACAAGAGGCATCAGCAGCATCATAGCTACACTTAGAGTGGCAAGCCACATGAGAAGTAGACCCTAAACAGATAAGGCAGAAGATTTGCTTTCATAATCAGGGAGGTTAGAAATAATCAGACAAGCCTGAGCAATCAAAGCCAGAACTTACCTGGTCATGTGGGTCTGATAATTAACAGCCCTAAAGGCCAAAGTAGAAGCAGTGTAAATGTTCTTGCCTATCCTCTCCATTGCCCTACTATCCTTATCAGAAGACAAAAGTTTGGAAGAGGATAAAAGCTTAGAAGGTTTGTCAGAAGAGACTGATACCTCATCAGGTTCAGCAAAAGAATATTTAAATAAAAACTGACAATCCTCAGTAACCATATAGAGCCTATCAGGTTTCATAGGAGCAGAAGGTTGAGAATCAGGAGACTTGGAAGCAGCAATGAAAGTATCTAACAAGGGAGCCAACCCAGGAGGAACTGATGATGGTTTAACAGTATCCACCTCATAATATCATCTCTGAATATCAAACACTTGAGAAGAACCCTACTTAAAGTATTCCATCATTCTAGCAGTAGTGTCCCAAAAGGACAATTCCTCTAAAGGAGACTTAGGACTAGCAGACTCTTCTTCATCATAACCATAAGCCAAAGCCAAAGGCATTTGTGAAGAATAGGACAAAAGCCCCTCATCAGACATGGAATCTTCATCTGTGAAATCCAGTTTTTTAAGACATTTAGAAGGGGTAGAGGTCCAAGGAGGAGCTGGTACCAAAACCCACTGAGGAGGCTTTAGGGTCATCGATGCAGAAAATAAGCCCTGAGTGTAGTCTTGCCATTCCCATTGAAGATCCTTAGGATGGACCAAAACATGTTTTAGTTCTTGTCTTTTCTTGGAAGGGACATTAGCCCTAACAAATACCAGAGGTTCTTACCCTTGGCAAGATTCAATATGAGAACCTGGAACCTTCTCCCTGACCAATATCTGTGGAATACCTCTAGGACCCCATAAGATAATCAACAGTGGTTCCCGTTGATGCCTGGAGCAAATGCCTGGAAAACCTCAGAGGATGTACAAAAGGACAGATCTATGCTAGCCTTTGATGGGGTTGTGGCAGAGGAATTCAATGTAGACACCAAATAACATATCGTGCTATTACCCACTTCTAGAGGGATATCCTGTTGAGCTGAAGAATCTGGCCAAGATATCTTGGCCTTGTCCTTACCTAACAGAAATATCTCAGGGTTAAAGGATTCTGCCATTGTACCCTGGGCTAATTGTTTAAGCTTTTGTTTCTTAATATAAATAGCCAGGAAAGACAAATAGCTTCTAAGTGTATTGTGCACAAATGCCTTACAGATACTACAAGAGGTATGGTTGTGGACAGCACCCAAACAAAACAGATACTGTTCGAGATGATCTTTATCGGGAATCTTCCTCCCATGCTGAAATTTTCCATTCTTGGATAACATGAACTCTAGGTTGCAAAATAAAATACAAGACCAAGAAAAGTAAATAAAAAAAAAAATTTTGAACCACAACAAGGCACTTATCTGGTGGATTACTTCAGTACAGCAACAAGGCATTCAGACCAACTAGCAAAAGTAGCATTTGAACTGGCGGCAAAGAAGTTAAGGGTAGTTGCATCCATATGTCCCTTTTATGCTCTAGGTTCTGTATGGGGAGCATAAATGTGATGTACAGTGCATACAAGATCATTAGGCTTTTGTATAGTGGCTGAGCATCAGGCTGCCCAGGGCAGGAAATCCCTTCTGTTTTGGATACTGTAATAGTGAAGGACTTCTGATATATACACTTGAGCCATTTCTTAGCAACAAAAATATGTGAGGAATATTAACACAAGTAGCTTCCTGCCAATTTACAAATAAGTACAATCATTGTCGTAGGATGGGTAGAACTAGTAATTTCTAAATGATAACTTTCTTGGTTCTTAACTTCTAACTATTTAAAGTACTTGAAAGAAAATTTTATGTGCAATAACTATAGTAAGACATCAACTTTTTTTCTTAATAAAATAAAATGAAAAGTTACTGAAATCACAGATGACACTGTGTGAATCCTTAGCTTTACTATGTAACTCTTGAAAGTTTAAGCATTTATGTATTCCCAGCATGCAGTGGTGTAAGACAGAAACAAGTCCTGGATGGGATGTCATTGCATCATAGGACGCACATAGACCTGCACACACCACATGAATAGCTTTGCATGCCTTTGAGATGTCAGAGGAAATTGGAAAACTCAGGAAAAACTTACACGGACAAAGGCAGGTAAGGCAAACTCTACACTGGGGTCAAGCAAGGCTAGAATTTAACTGGCAAATCAAGACATGTGAAGCAGACATTTAACCACTGTACTATTGCGCTGCCTAAACTGAAATGTATTTTCTTTCAGTCTGTGTAATTAATGTTGCAAACTTGTGCATATTTGCCACTAAAGGAATGTAATACCCTTAATATTGTGAATTTTTTAATGTTTAATTGCGTATTTCAGATCCATAACAATATAGTTCATCTGGCACATTCTGTACTGTTTATTTCCCATATCCTTTTGGAAGGCAACAGCAATGCATGAGGTGAAAAAAAATATATGAAAAGCACAAACTCCTATTACTTACTAGCTACTCCACCCATACTTTGTCACAACCAAGGTGACAGCAGTGTAGTTAGTGATAGGTGACAGCAGTGTAGTTAGTGATGCCTCTGGCAGTCTGATATCTGGAAGCGGCATCAACTTGTATTTAGGCCATAACATAACAGAAACACTTGAGCTTTCTTGAGTTGTACATAATGTCACTCTGGAGCAGGTCACAAATTATGTCATGCTTTCTTTGTTGTGCAGTTTTCTTTAACTTCTTACTATGTTATCTATGGTGTTTTACTGTTATTGTTTCTACACATAGATATATAACTCCTATAGCCTCTAGTATGCATAGGTGTACATTATAGTGTAATAATTTCATTAATTATAAAATGGCACAATAACTTATAAACATATATGCTTAATGCACTATTCTCATTCTGTGCTCCCTTTGTTGAATTCTGTGGTAGGGTCAATGCAAGTCTGAAAATATTTACATGTGATCCATATTCATACAGTTGCTCAATTGGTAAATGTACAAACAAAACATGGAGAACACAGATCATAAAACGGGTAACTAATAACTGAAAAAATGGTCTGGATGCACCGGAAAGCAATAAATAATTTATTCCACAGATAAAGACAAGCGCTTTCACCCAGCTGTAGTGCTGGGCTTTTTCAAGCAACTTTCAAGTAAGTTTTTATTTGAAAAAGCCCAGCACTACGGCCTGTTGAAAGCACTTGTATTTATCTGTGGAATAAATTATTTATTGCTTTCCGGTACATCCAGACCATTTTTTCAGCAATTGGTAAATGTCATAAGTTATTTTGCATTGAGCTGATGCAAGTCCAGAAAACTAGATGAATGCAGGCTGTAAATCTAGAAGAGTAGATTGTATGAAATCAGGTAATTAGTGTTCCACCCATTTCAAGACATCAGATCTCTGGAAAGAAAATATGTTTTATAGAAATTTGATTTGCTGTGCAAAATGTTAAGTTTTGAAGCATGATTATTTTGTATCTCTTACATCTTAGCAGTGTAATAAAAATTATTATAACAGTTTCACTGTTTGAAAATAGTACAGGATGAAATAAAGGCAAATATCTATGACATATCTTAGTAGTAGATTCAGTTAAAATATTTCAGTGTATTATAAAAAAACAGCAAATCAACTACTGCGGACAAAATACAGTAAAGATACAAAATAAAAATCTATCATCATGATAGACAAGAAGTATATAGTATGAAACAAAGCCCAAAAGATATTTTTTGCCAGGGCAGACAAAGTGAGATTACTGGAGACATGACAAAGTATCTGTTTTTTGATACCGAATATTGTTATAATTTATTATTGTACCAGAAAGGTATTGTAAAGGTAACTTTAATAAAAGATAAAAGAAAACAGGAAAGTAAGTTAAATAAATAGAATGTCTTGAACATGTGAAAAAGGTTTCTATGTAGATAGACAGGGGCAAGAAGGCTTTGGTGTCTTCCATCCTAGCTACATGGTAGCACATGAAACTACACATTGTTATTATTATTATTATTCAAGGAGATATCCAAGAAAGTATGATGATTTGGCTAGGACACAGTGAAAGTCACCTACGATTTCCAACTGCAAGAGCCAAGGAGAGAATTGTAATACTGGATACATCTGGAATCTGTGATATGGTAGAGCAGTTTAAACTTCCTCTTTGGTGAAATACTATGAAACACAAAATTCTTCATTCTGGAAAGACTTTTAAACTATAATTCACAAAAAAACTGCAGATATGTTCCAGTATGTTTCAAGTTTGTAATGAAGATACTACACTAAGCACACTATGCTGTTTTAGCATGTCCTGCTAAAGTCTCTGATGACCCAGTTACTTGGATGGCACAGGTTCAGCTGGAGTTGGATGGGCAAGGTCTGAGCTACATATCATCTGTGTTTTATTGGGTTTCCTGAAAGGTGCTGTCATCCATGCAGGACAGAACAAATGCTGCTGTTATAGTTGAGGTGCAAACGTAAACACATAATGTACCTTATTATGTTGTAGGATTAGGAACCAGGGGGACTTGGTGAGTTTTTATTACATATATACTCATGATGTGATGCTGTCTTATTTCATGTCACTAGAGCAAGGGGTTTTGTAAAATGCCTCCAGACTCACCAGATATGAATTTAGAGGGCCAAGTACTCTTGCTTGAATCTAGGGCCTAATAATGAACTAAACATGTAGAGATTAGCATAGTATATGAAGATGCAGGAGGTGGAGGTTTCCATCCAGTTTTCTATTTTGTCTTATCTTAACGTTTCCATTGAAGATATCATAAAAATGGTCTGCTTTACTTCCCATCTCAATGCAATGCATTCATGAGGAGATATCAACAAAGGATGCTTGAGTGGACAAAAATATGGGAAAATTCTTGGAAAAACAAGTACTATCTGGACTGTGAAAACAGTCAATGTGAACTAGATTAAATCATGGAAAATATGTCATGCCTTCTTATTAACTTAGAAAACATGTTTGTAGATATTGTCATTGTTTTAATTTATACAGGACATAAAGTGGTTATCCTATATTTGTTTTGAACCTTCTAAGTGGGCTTTGCAGGACAATAGCAGCCCTGATGTGAGTATGTTGGAGTGCTACCAGCAAGAAACATCCTTGATTTTTTAGGAGTTATGAGATGGGATAGACTTATAAGTAATGTGTAAGGAGACATAGCTCCTTTAATAATACTGTATGTTTGTATTAACGTAAGTACAAAAGGAATGGGATTGTAATTGTAGCACAGTTTTGTTTTTTTCTTACATTATTATTTTGCAGTACTAGTCTTGAAAGATTATAATTGTGATTTGCAAGGGTATACAACTAGCAGCTCAAATGAAGTTTATTTCAAGTAATTGATACAATCCTACTGAGGAGTGTTAATGATGTCTCAGTGGCTGATCCTTATTATAGGAACGATACGAACTCCAGTCTAAACTTTTATCTTTATGGGTACAGCTTTCATTACTTCTTTTCAAGTAGGCTTTTTCCAAATGGCAAATCACTTGCTGGCTTTGGGAAGACAAAGTAAAAGTTCTTTCAGAGGGACCCCTACTACTAAAGGTGGAAGGGTGATACACTGGCTCTGCACTCCCTGGATGACATAGGGAAGGGCTGAATTTCTCCTTAAGCATTTTTCTTCCTTGAGGAAATGGTGGACTGACTTTTGGCATAATCTTTCTAGTTATAATTGTAATAGAATGCAGACTTGGGATGTGACTAGTTGGCGGGGGGGGGTGGAGTTTGTGCAATCTTTGTATACATTTTCTCAGAAATTGGACAATTTATGGAAAACCATGGATATCTTCATCCAGAATAGGCAGTTCAGCCATCAGAAATATATAAATATCAGAAAAGTCGATTAATTTTGATACAACAAGTGGGAAGCTTCCATTTTTTTTGAAAAAGGGTGCTCCTGATTTAGTAACATTTTTCATCCCTAGTTTCTGTAGGGAAAGTCATATGCTTGTTTATTTTCACTGACCTTAGGGCAGCAGGTTGTTGGTAGAATTGGCATTACATAATTTCTTGGGATGGTCATGATAGCCCAGTTTTGAAGGCTATCGTTTGCTGCCATTGAGACAGGATATTAGTATCCCTACTTGTTTTCCTGCATGTTCTGTATTTAAGGATGGTCTTTACCTTAATGTGTATAGGTTTTGGTCTCTGCATCTTTGCAGCTTTTCAGTTATTCAGATTTTCTAGTGGGAGAAATGGGATAAAATAAGCCCAGGATGGTTTGTACTTAACTTTTTTTTTACCCTTTTGGTTGAATAAAATTGTGCATCTTGGTATGTTTTACGATTTGAATGCTATGAGTTTGCTACCAGCTCAGCTAATGGAGTGTGCTAGGAGCATTAATGTATTGTGCAAAAAAAAAAAAACATTGTTATATACTAGGTACACTATATTTTGTTCAGTTATCTGAAGTCTGATGGACATGCAAGGTATTTGTCAAGATTACTGTGTTCTTGTTATCCTATGGCAAGCTAAATTAAAAAGATAATAATAAGAAATACAACAGTCAACAAGACAGAGGGTGTACATTTCTTCAGTGTAGTGATATGGATGAGAATGTGGGACATTTTTTTATTTGGTTTTAAAGTCATAAGTCTTGCCCCCTGTGCAGAATGTTTGTAGTGCTTTAGGGGTTTTCTGTTTTGAAATTTTGGGGTGATGTTGCAGTCTTCACTGTTTCAGTCCACTGATATGCTGAATGTATTCTCATTTCTGCATAACAAGAAAGAACAGAATACATCAATTCTTCTCCATTGACCAACAAAGTCATTTTAAAATAGTATGTTTAGATCTATGCCAAATGCCCTGTAAGAGATGTGTGCGTGTGTGTGCGTGTGTGTGCGTGTGTGTGTGTGTGTGTGTGTGTGTGTGTGTGTGTGTGTGTGTGTGTGTGTGTGTGTGTGTGTGCCTGCACGTGTACATGTTTGTGGGGGTTTGTGTGAGTTTGTGTGCCTGTGTTTGTGAACATGTCTGTGCTATATATATATATATATATATATATATATATATATATATATATGTATATATATATACATATATATATATATATATATATATATATATATATATATATATATATATATATATATATATATACACTTTTTTATTTTATTTTATCAGAAAAGCATGCCAACCTTCATCCTTTTTTGAGAATTGTAGTTATAGCTCCTCATATCACTAAAGACCAGCACCCCATTAAGCAGCTTTCTACTGTAGATCTTCTTAAGTACTGATATCAGTACCTCGTCCATGGCTGCCTCTAAGGATTATTATTTGGGGGAGTAAAATTTGGCAGCATGTATTACCACATTCATCAGAGACTCACCATCTGGTGTGGTACCAGCATTATCCAGCACTACAATGCTTTCTGTAGTACATCAGTAGCCCTTGAATGTGACATGATAAAAAACATTGTTTTGAACTACTTAATGGAAACTGGTGTGGACACCATGCACAGGTCTGACATTTGCATGCATCAATAATAATTTTGTATTTATATTTTACAACACCGGAACAGTGGAAATAAACAGTTTTACCTTAATAGTGTAATTAAATTTGGGGATGCAAGAAGAAACAATCTTTAATTTTTATGGCTATATTCATTGATATTGTAAACACCTTCAGCAATATGCCATTTTCATTAAGCATTTCTGTTAGCCACAGCACTGAAAGCTTCCCTTTTTATTAACTGATGGTAGATGTCCTGAAAATTGAAGTAAAAGTTTTTGAGGATAATAAGGTCTCCTGAAACCAATAGCTGGCTTCTTGCATGAAAGGGTGTGAGCCTATGTAGCTCTCCTTCTTCTACTGTGGAGGTTTCATCCACAGCCTGTATATATGGCTAAAAGTATAATGCTTTGAGTTTGAGCTCAGGAGCAATAATATGGACTTTATGAGAACAGCTCTGCACAAATCAAAAAAATACAGACCACAGCCAAGATCATTTGTACTACATTACTTCATGGTTGTTGTCTTACCTTTTCTCTGGTTTCACAGCACCATTAAGGGTAGCATCATAACACATTTGTCTATTCGTGTCTCTTTTCATGTCACACTCTTGGATTTCTCTGTGCTAAAATTGTTTGCCACTTCATTACATTTCTGTCCTACATTAATGCATTGAATTATTTTTTTAGCTTCCAGTTCAAGTAAAGAATAATGCAGTTTGCCTTTCCTGACATGGTCTCTTGTTTCTTTTTCTTTTTTTCAGACTAACAAGATGAACTATAAAGGGTTCTATCACTGAATATATGGCAATTTTCTAATTAATTGGCTATTGAATTAATAAGCATGGAATACATTCTATAACTGCATGACTCACACAAACAAGTTATTTAATGCAGTGTTATTATGTAAGATGATTACTTATTTTTAATATTCTGTCTCATTTACTTTTGTGTTGGCCTAGATGTATGCACAAGACATTGCTTTAGTCAGAGATATATTTCATGACTGTGATATGCAAATTATCAAACTTCAAAGCAAACAATATACAAATGAACAAAACAGCAAAATGATGTGCTACTGACAAGAGCTTTGTACCATTATGATCTTATAAACAGTAACATGAAAAACAGAAGTAATCCAGAAAGCTTGAGTCAGGTGTAGTATGAGGTTCCCCAGGCTGCTGAGCTGGTAAATCCATAGGGGTCCTTCATGAATATTTAAATAAGGAACTAACCTCTAAGCTTTGGGATTGGCTCCTTGTTTTTCCATCTCCCAGATTTTCCTCCAATCAGTTCCCTGGTCCCTCCCACCATTGTCTGTAACCCCCTTTAAATAACTGGCTGTTGAATGTATAAATACAGACCAAAGCTCTCGTCCTTCGATGTACTTAACTGAATAAACTACTTGAAACTTCAACAATGTGTCTTTATTCTACCCACAGGGAGGTCATTAGAGATAGACAAAGAGAGAAAGAGAGAGAGAGAGAGAGAGTCTCCTAGAGTTGCTAGCTTAATTGATTTTATCTGAACTATTCCTTTGCCCCCCCTTATAAATAGTAACATGGGGCTCCATGTCTTCTATTCAAACAACAAAAAAAAAATAAAATCAGTGCAGTTTCCTTCCTCACTAATAATCGTTGTTTATTCTGTTTTTAAGTTCAAGAGTATAATGTAATATATTGCTTTGCCACAATAATTTTAAAACTCTGCATCATGCTACCCCATGATAATCAAGTGCAAAGCAAAATGATTCTGCTTGCCTTGGGTAAAATTAGTTTCCTGCCTCAAACTGTATTAATTTTACTGTGTGCAGTTCAGTACCATATTAATTCAGTCATACATAACATCTTACTAAAGGCTGCATTATTTCAACAGCACACACAGCACCTAACATCAGAATGTCTCCCACATCTTTTATTACCTATAAAATCATAATTCCAAATGTTTCATGCAATTATATTAAAGTGAATGCTGCATCATCACAATCATAAAGTGGCAAACAACATATGTTATTTTCATTTCGATAATATCAGTTAGCTGACCTCCCTCTTTTTTATTGTATCGCAAAACAGCACTGTATGGAGACTATACAAGTTCTAATGCTTGCACTATAACTTAGTGCTAGCACTCACAATGCAACTTAGTATTTGGAGACTGTATTAATTCATTCATTCATTCACACAGTATGTTAAATGAAGCTGTATCATAGGTTCATAGGTGTGTACTAGGCTAATGGCCCTGGAGCCTTCACAAGTCTAACCAATAAAAGTACCTTGGCATCATGCCATCCAACAGTAGCTCCCAGTGCCCCTATCCAGTAGAACCGCTGGAGTGATCCCCAGGGTGAACTTTCTGTTACCCATCCACTCATCAAGATTCCTCTTGAAGAGGGCCAGTGAGGTGCTCTGCTTGACATGATTGGGAAGCCTATTTCAGAGCATGGGCAGTCTCTGGGTGATGAACCTGTCCCTCCAACATGTTCTGTTGATTGAGGAAATGAGATTAAGGTCTCTGGGGAGTGTGGTGCAGAGGGATTGGGATTTCTTTAGGGGTAGCATTTCTAGCAGGTCTGGGTCTGATATGGCTTTGTAAGTCAAGCAGAGATTGCCTCTAAGTAGACGGTAAGAGATGGAAAATAGCTGATGTTTCTTGAGCCTGTCCATGTAGGACATGTGTTTGGGCCTAGGATCCTCTTCATGAGGTACTTCTGTGGCCTCTCCAGCTGTTGCAGGTGTCTAGCAAGGTACATGTCAAATGGGGCATTATACTCAATGATTGGTCTAATGAGGGATGAGTAGAGAGAAATGATGACCTCTTTCTTCCTCAATGCAAAACCCTTGGTTATGAGATGTGCCACACAGAAGGACTTTCCGACTGCAGTGGCAATGTGGTGGTTGAAGGAGAGGTTGCTGTCAACCTGGGTGCCCAAATTTCTTATAACACTTTCAGTGTTCAAGGGGTTCTCATCGATGCGGTAATTACTGGGGACTGAGTTTTTACTAAAGGGGATAACAAAGCATTTTTTGGCATTAAGCTTAAGGCCATGGCTCGAACACCAGTCATTGGTCTCAGTGAGGCCATTCTGTAGGATGTCTGCATCACTTCGGGAGTTAATAATTGCTCCCAGCCTGCAGTCATCTGAGAACTTGGTCAGCCTTAGTCCCTCTGTGTTGGCCTGGACTTCTGAGAAGTAGATGCCAAATAGGAGAGGACCCAGGACTGATCCCTGTGGGACTCCACTCGTGACTGGTTGGCATTCTGAGTGGAGAATGGTATCAAAGGCCTTGGCCAGATCAAGGTAGGCTGTGTGCACTGCCTTAACCTCATCCACAGCCTTGGTAACTGACTCAAAGAAGTCAACTAGATTAAGTAGGCAGGATCTTCCTTTAACAAAGCCAAATTGCGTGCGGTCCAGGATTTGGAGATTACCTATATCCTTGATAATCAGGTCTATGCTGCATAGCTTTACATATTAGATTCACCAAGCCAATGATGCAATAATTCCAAGGTCTGTAGTCACTCCTCCTTTATGGACAGGGATGACTGCAGCAGTTTGCCATTCGGTAGGGACAAAGCCTCAGGTAAGGTTGTGACTGAACAAGGCACACAGATGTGGTGGCAGTTCATTTTGTAGTTCATGTAGAACACAGCCCGGGATATTGTCAAGTCCCATGGATGCTGTATTCTTGGCCTTGGACAATGCAGCTTTTACTTGTGCTGCAGAAATGTTGGGTACTTGGCCTTCTTCCAGTATTGTGATTGGTCCTTTTGGGGGAGAGAGACGGGTAAAGCTGGCACAGAATCTGTCAATATCAGTTGGCTCAGTATAGGAGGTACTATTGTTCAGTAACTCGGAGCAAATCTGGGTATTCCAATGGAGGTTCTTGATATAGCTATAGAAGGCTTTGTGGTTGTTTTTGTGTCTGCCGCAATTCTGCCTTCATAACTGGATTTAGAAGGTTTGATAAGGGATCTCAACTCTTTGTTGAGGCTAATAAGGGAGTTTTTCCAGTCTTGGGACTTCACTTTTTTCTGCAACAGTTTCTTCTTTCTGTTGTAGAGTTTATTGATGGCTGGGGACCACCAGATTGGCTTTCTTTTCTTGAAGGAGAGTGTCTTGGTTCTATTGGGTATGGCAAGTCCATACATTTATGTACATGTTCGTACAGAGCATTGGTGTATGTGTGCAGCTATTTTCCATTGGAATGGGTGCCATGAAGTTAGCCACCACTGTTTTTAGGAGTCCAAAGTTAGCATTGGCGATGTTTTTCAAGGTGGTTATCTTTGCATGAGGTGTGGGTAAGATATGGATTACCAGGGTGATTAGTTTGTGGTCAGATCTAACCAGGGAGGAATCGATTATTGGAGTAGAGCAACGGTCATACATGTTAGTGATAACCAGGTCATGGATGTTGCTTCCTCTAGTGGGGGGGTCAGGATGAGCTGGTCCAGGGCATTGGAATTGATGAATTCCAGGAAGCATTGTGCCAGTGCATTGGTACTTGAGTAGTTTTCCAAGTTGATGGAGAGTAGTTGACATCTCCTAGTATGAGAGTATTGGGCTGGATCTTGATTGATTCCAGGGTGTTTAGGAATGTGGAGTGAGAGTCTAAGGACATGGTTGGGGTCCTTTAGCAGGCTATGACCTGAATTGCCATCTTACCCAGTGTTAGTTGTATCTGAAGTATCTCATATGCATTATGCTAGGCTACTAGTCTGGAGGTGTGCAAATCTTTTACGAATATGGAAACACCACCGCCTTAAGCACAGCCATGTTCTGGGACCAAAAGGTGTGGAATGAGTTATAGCCTGGAAGCGCAGGAGTGTTTTCTGATGCTTTAAACCAGGCCTCCGTTAAAGCACAAATGTCGACATTCTCCATTTTGAGGACCGCTTCGAGTGAGTGCATCTTGAGATTTAGACTTCTGTCTTGTATGTATTTACCGCCCTTGGATGAGGTAATACATACTATAATTTGACCTGTGCATAGCAACATACAGAGACTTGACATTGTTTGACAAGTAGTCAGGAATGTGGAGATGTTTGTTGCATTCTCATTAAACAGACACATGAAATAAGGAAATTTTCCTTCTGTGATGCTGTAATGATGAAATGTTAACAGTGCATTAAATGAATGTCTGGCTAAGTGACTTGCCCAGGGTCACACAGTAAGCTAATGAAGGCTGAAGGAATCAATATATATATATATATATATATATATATATATATATATATATATATATATATATATAAACAACTGCCAAGAAATGAGTCCATTTAGATACTTTGTTAAGGATGTAATTCACCATGAGTTAATTTTTAAATTCTGGTAGACTTCTTAGTGTATTATGACTTTGTATTATGGTCAGATAGCATTACGTACTACATATGATAGTCTGAGATGTTATTTTGGCTTTCATGACATAGCTGGAGCTAACTATTAGGCTTGTACTGAAATCCCTCACCAAACTGATTCATGGTCTAGTTTATTATTGCTTATGAGCAAATCCCCTGTACAAAGGTGTCCTGAAGAGAAATTTCATAAAACAAAAATGATTGTTCATGAACTGACAGATTTCTGCAGATGTTGAGATAACTAAAATGAATCATCAGACATATAAACTATATTTTATATTGACTGCAAACTAATATGAGTGGAGTTACTCAAAATGTTCTAGCCATTATTATTCTGGAAGCTAAAATTAAAGTAAATTAAAGTAAAATCAAACTTTATAATTACACTGAAAATTAATACATATAACTGTTTTGCAACAGGAATGACAATCCCCAGGATTCACGAAGCCCCCGTGTAAGAGTTATAACTCTTACACGGAGGCTGCAGTTAAACTGAGTGATGTCAGCATGCTCTGCATATTAATGGGAGCATGCTGAATCACACCCAAGTCGAACACGGCCGTGTAAGACAGTAGGGGGCATGTCCGTAGGCTGAGCCCTGCAAGCGGACATGCCCCCAGAAGTCTAAAAGTGTCCAAAGTACACACCCACAACAGAGTCCACGGAAATGTGAATAAACACAACACAACACATGCCCCTACAGACTATTAAACATAAAAGAAATATCAATGTACATTTAATATTTTTTTTAAATTGTAAAGATGTTTAACTGTGAGTGCGCTCGTGTGCGCGGGCGCCGTAGCGCAGCTACAGTTAGCAGTCAGCGTGAAAGCAGATAAGAACTACATATGCAAAATAAGCCAGAAAGCAATAGCGGCGGTAGAGATGCCGGCTGCAGAGCAGGCATCCATGGTTCGAGCCCCCACAACACAAATTTTTTTTTTCTCAAAATAAGCATGAAACAAGTCCCTGACACATATATGTACACATAAAACCAGAATATATGTAAAATGCAATGTAATAGCCTATTTATATTGAATAAATGTGAGCCAAGAGATGAATATAAACTGCCTTATATGCCCATAGCTGAGCTACAGTTCAACAGAGTGAGATTATGTGCCCGTAGATAAGCATAGGTTTAACTGGTGCAAAATGAGTGCCTGTAGTCGAGCAGTGGTTTACCACGCTGATTATATGTGCCCCTAATTGCGCTAAGCGGCACATGCTTGCCAATAGCCAAATAAGTGTTAAACCGGCGTACCCGTTTGCGGAGCTGCGACCGCGCAACAAGCTAACTGACGGGCAACGGTGAGCAAGCCGTATCCAAAATGCCTTTACACAGACACACCCCTCAACATGTCTAGACAGTCCTGAAAAATAAAAAGCAGTGGCCAGGTTCGAACACAGGATACTATACACCATAGTCAAGGTACAGAACCACTAAGCCATGACAGCAGTTCATAGAAATGCAATATCAGCTCATATATAGGAATGAATACAAACTACAGCATGACAATGCAGGTTTACTGAAGTTGATACAATTCCAAACTGGCCAATCACAGATATGTGCGGGAAAAACGGACTATATAAGCCCCATAGGCGGGAATACACAGCATAAACGATTGTAGAACAGACCTGCAGTTAGAATGTCAGGTGTAGGTGAGGGTAGTTGCTTCCGAGCGCAGAGGTGGGGTGTTGAGGAGTCCAGGTACATGGCCTGGCTCCTAGTCCATAACCATGAGGCCCAACTCATGCAGGGCCAGGTCCTTTGGGGACCGTACAAGGCTGAGGCGTGGGACCAGTTGGCTCATGAACTCACCAGTGCCACAGGAATTCCTAGGACAGGTGAGCAGGTCCGTCACCACCATGCGGACCTGAAGAGACGTAAGCAGGACCAACTGAACTGTTGGATCCAGGAGGCCCGGCAATCACCCAACGCCCCACCACTGAGTAAGTATAAATTAATTATGTTTGTAGAAAGTTAAACTACCTGAAATCATGGAGATGTGTATTCCAATATTATTTCATTTATATTACAGCTGCAGGTGTCTGTTCTGTGAACCGCAGAGCCTATGCTGATAGGCTGGTGCGGTTGCGCCACCAGGCAGGTCAGTAATCCACTACTAGTAACTGTAAAGATATATAAATGTATGACAGTTAGCATAAGAGTGCAGTGTAGTCAGGAAGGAATTAAATCTGCAACTCACAGAGTGTGAAAGTTTATGCAAGTATTGCCTGATTACAACAGTTCCCAGCCTGTAAGATGAAACTAATCATGAGACTGTCCAACACATATTTGTAAATAAAACTGCCTTGCCTGTAAGAAAATAGTACACAAACAGCTGGTCCAGGGCATTGGAATTGATGAATTCCAGGAAGCATTGTGCCAGTGCATTGGTACTTGAGTAGTTTTCTGTTGATGGAGAGTAGTTGACATCTCCTAGTATGAGAGTATTGGGCTGGATCTTGATTGATTCCAGGGTGTTTAGGAATGTGGAGTGAGAGTCTAAGGACATGGTTGGGGTCCTTTAGCAGGCTATGACCTGAATTGCCATCTTACCCAGTGTTAGTTGTATCTGAAGTATCTCATATGCATTATGCTAGGCTACTAGTCTGGAGGTGTGCAAATCTTTTACTTAATATGGAAACACCACCGCCTTAAGCACAGCCATGTTCTGGGACCAAAAGGTGTGGAATGAGTTATAGCCTGGAAGCGCAGGAGTGTTTTCTGATGCTTTAAACCAGGCCTCCGTTAAAGCACAAATGTCGACATTCTCCATTTTGAGGACCGCCGAAAGTGAGTGCATCTTGAGATTTAGACTTCTGTCTTGTATGTATTTACCGCCCTTGGATGAGGTAATACATACTATAATTTGACCTGTGCATAGCAACATACAGAGACTTGACATTGTTTGACAAGTAGTCAGGAATGTGGAGATGTTTGTTGCATTCTCATTAAACAGACACATGAAATAAGGAAATTTTCCTTCTGTGATGCTGTAATGATGATATGTTAACAGTGCATTAAATGAATGTCTGGCTAAGTGACTTGCCCAGGGTCACACAGTAAGCTAATGAAGGCTGAAGGAATCAATATATATATATATATATATATATATATATATATATATATATATATATATATATATATATATAAACAACTGCCAAGAAATGAGTCCATTTAGATACTTTGTTAAGGATGTAATTCACCATGAGTTAATTTTTAAATTCTGGTAGACTTCTTAGTGTATTATGACTTTGTATTATGGTCAGATAGCATTACGTACTACATATGATAGTCTGAGATGTTATTTTGGCTTTCATGACATAGCTGGAGCTAACTATTAGGCTTGTACTGAAATTCCTCACCAAACTGATTCATGGTCTAGTTTATTATTGCTTATGAGCAAATCCCCTGTACAAAGGTGTCCTGAAGAGAAATTTCATAAAACAAAAATGATTGTTCATGAACTGACAGATTTCTGCAGATGTTGAGATAACTAAAATGAATCATCAGACATATAAACTATATTTTATATTGACTGCAAACTAATATGAGTGGAGTTACTCAAAATGTTCTAGCCATTATTATTCTGGAAGCTAAAATTAAAGTAAATTAAAGTAAATCAAACTTTATAATTACACTGAAAATTAATACATATAACTGTTTTGCAACAGGAATGACAATCCCCAGGATTCACGAAGCCCCCGTGTAAGAGTTATAAGCCTTACACGGAGGCTGCAGTTAAACTGAGTGATGTCAGCATGCTCTGCATATTAATGGGAGCATGCTGAATCACACCCAAGTCGAACACGGCCGTGTAAGACAGTAGGGGGCATGTCCGTAGGCTGAGCCCTGCAAGCGGACATGCCCCCAGAAGTCTAAAAGTGTCCAAAGTACACACCCACAACAGAGTCCACGGAAATGTGAATAAACACAACACAACACATGCCCCTACAGACTATTAAACATAAAAGAAATATCAATGTACATTTAATATTTTTTAAATTGTAAAGATGTTTAACTGTGAGTGCCAGCGCTGCGTGTGGCGCGTTCAAGCAGCTACAGTTAGCAGTCAGCGGAAAAGCAGATAAGAACTACATATGCAAAATAAGCCAGAAAGCAATAGCGGCGGTAGAGATGCCGGCTGCAGAGCAGGCATCCATGGTTCGAGCCCCCACAACACAAATTTTTTTTCTCAAAATAAGCATGAAACAAGTCCCTGACACATATATGTACACATAAAACCAGAATATATGTAAAATGCAATGTAATAGCCTATTTATATTGAATAAATGTGAGCCAAGAGATGAATATAAACTGCCTTATATGCCCATAGCTGAGCTACAGTTCAACAGAGTGAGATTATGTGCCCGTAGATAAGCATAGGTTTAACTGGTGCAAAATGAGTGCCTGTAGTCGAAAGCAGTGGTTTACCACGCTGATTATATGTGCCCCTAATTGCGCTAAGCGGCACATGCTTGCCAATAGCCAAATAAGCAATCAAGATTACCCTGCTTATGCGGAGCTGCGCACCGCGCAAACAGCTAACTGACGGGCAACGTGAGCAAGCCGTATCCAAAATGCCTTTACACAGACACACACCCCTCAACATGTCTAGACAGTCCTGAAAAATAAAAAGCAGTGGCCAGGTTCGAACACAGGATACTATACACCATAGTCAAGGTACAGAACCACTAAGCCATGACAGCAGTTCATAGAAATGCAATATCAGCTCATATATAGGAATGAATACAAACTACAGCATGACAATGCAGGTTTACTGAAGTTGATACAATTCCAAACTGGCCAATCACAGATATGTGCGGAAAAACGGACTATATAAGCCCCATAGGCGGAATACACAGCATAAACGATTGTAGAACAGACCTGCAGTTAGAATGTCAGGTGTAGGTGAGGGTAGTTGCTTCCGAAAGAGAGGTGGGGTGTTGAGGAGTCCAGGTGCATGGCCTGGCTCCTAGTCCATAACCATGAGGCCCAACTCATGCAGGGCCAGGTCCTTTGGGGACCGCATAAGGCTGAGGCGTGGGACCAGTTGGCTCATGAACTCACCAGTGCCACAGGAATTCCTAGGACAGGTGAGCAGGTCCGTCACCACCATGCGGACCTGAAGAGACGTAAGCAGGACCAACTGAACCGTTGGATCCAGGAGGCCCGCAATCACCCAACGCCCCACCACTGAGTAAGTATAAATTAATTATGTTTGTAGAAAGTTAAACTACCTGAAATCATGGAGATGTGTATTCCAATATTATTTCATTTATATTACAGCTGCAGGTGTCTGTTCTGTGAACCGCAGAGCCTATGCTGATAGGCTGGTGCGGGTTAAGCCACCAGGCAGGTCAGTAATCCACTACTAGTAACTGTAAAGATATATAAATGTATGACAGTTAGCATAAGAGTGCAGTGTAGTCAGGAAGGAATTAAATCTGCAACTCACAGAGTGTGAAAGTTTATGCAAGTATTGCCTGATTACAACAGTTCCCAGCCTGTAAGATGAAACTAATCATGAGACTGTCCAACACATATTTGTAAATAAAACTGCCCTGCCTGTAAGAAAATAGTACACAAACAGCAGCAGCAGGTAAAGTATAGCTGCAGAAGAGGATGAATCCACCTGTGTGAGATGTATACCTGTGGAAATACTGAAACATGACAGAAGTGAGAGTGCTGGAAAGAACTGCAATAATATCTGTTAAAACATGTCAATAAAGCCTAGAAGTAGCAGTCTGAATAGTAACATGAAAGCAAGTGAGAGAGTGTGAGAAAGTGTCAGGAATACAGCACTACAGTAGTAATAACCCCTGAATAAAGTATACTGCAGTCAGGACATAATTAAATGCATGTGAGACCCAAAACCAAACAGAAACATCTGTTCAAAGTGTTGCTGCATGTGGAATGTGACACCAAAATCTGGATATGCTGCTCCCAGTCTGAAATATGCAGATAGGATGACTGTCTGATATCCCAAACATCCACACTTGTCTACAGTTATACAAAGAACAGTTAACAGGAGATGTATCTGCACAAATTTCGATATGACTTGTGTATGAACAGCAATAAAATGTAGACTTATGTTGCAGGAACAGTCCCATTTGCAAGGTTAAGTAGTTAACATATAGGACACTGTAGTCAGAACAGTAGTGTGTATATAATTGTAGCTATTATAAATGTACAGCATATGTGGTTGTATTTGAAGGTGTTAATAATATGTCTGATTTACCCCACCCTCTAACCATCTATAACCCATTCCACGGGAAATGGTATGTGCAATCACAATTACCACCCCTGGACATCTGTCCTGTTGGGTCATATATATTTGCATGTCTGTTGATGCATCCACCCTGTTCATACATCCACACCCGATGGCCTGTTGCCATCAACCAACCCTGCATGTTGTTGGACTGTGTATTACTGTTGAAATTATGCATGTGCTATGCACGCTGTTTAATGGTGTGAATAACTGGTTGTGTGGTTAATGGGAATACTAATGCATGCTGTTAAAACTAACTGTGAATGGTATTTATATGTCACTAACCCAAACTGTTATGACATAATGCAAAACATAGACCGACAGGGAATGCGGGTTCCGGCGGACCCACCTCTCCCACCTCAGCTGGCGAGTGCACCTGGCACTAGTGCCGAGTCCGGACCCTCCTCCGGTGGCCCTGTGCCACCTGCGGGTGGAAGCGCTGCAGGGGACGGGGCTCTCCCCCCCTCTGCAAGTGTGGCCGGAGGAGATCCACCACTCACCCTCCGTAGGCCCGGACTGTGGTGCGAGGGAGATTCGGGACTCTGTCCTCGAGCCCCCACGCCAGCTCGAGGCACGGGTGGTGCAACTAACGGGCTTGCCCGTTGCCCCGCCACACAGCCCCAGCACAGCCCCGTCCTGGGCAGTGAAGGAACAGTGGCAACTGCCTATGGGTGAGGATATCAGTTCCACTGTTGCCATCTGTGGGCTCATGGGCTCTGGACATCCCAACCTCCGTCCCCGTCATTTGTGTAACCCCCCACACGTGTCATACACCGCCCCTGTATGCGTCTTGTTTGTCTTGTCTGTTAACCTACCCAACCTACCTCCCCAGCTGTACCGACTACCTTCACCTGACATACCACTCTCACCTGAAAAAAAAAAAAAGGGCACTCTGTACCCACAAAAAAATTACGCCCCATACATAGCTGCCCATTCCGCACACATGTCTACTGGACATGGAACCCATCAATTCCAATTGGCTGTACAACAGGTATTATTGTTGTCCTGACACCTCTCTCAGGGGTGGAAGGTTTCAAATGTCACACCAAATTACATACATATGCACAGCTGTTGCTGCTGAAGAAATGGGCAGCTATGGGCCTTACCTACATCCCTCCTGCACATCCCAAGTTTGTTTCCCTACTGTCTTACCCTCTTTGTGACCCTTTTTCACCACTTTCCTGTCTCCCCGTTTTCTTTTCTTTCAAAGAAAATAGCTGGTGTGCAAGAGTAAGCGCTTTAAGCGGTTGTAAGCGGGTGTGCGCTTGTGCGCTGAGCTAACCGCCAGTGCGCATGCGTGAGCTCCGCAAAACCAGCGCTAACCCGGTTACAACTGCTTAAAAGTGGCTTAGTCACTTTGATTGACAGGTCCCGTACTCAGTTCAAAAGAAAAGTAAAATCCCACTGTGAGTCCCGAACCCAGGACCTTGGCAACTATAGTCTGCATGTCTTACCACTAAGCCATGACTCTTACATAGAAACACTGTGCTAAAGTAAATATATCATTTAACAGTAGGAATGAATGTAAAGGGAATATAGATGTGTAGTACACAAAGCATGACATGTAGAATCACAAACAAAACTGGTGGATTTCCATAATAGTAGTGTGTGAACAGAAACAGCCATGCTAGTTGGAAGCTAGTAGGTAATAATGTCACCATAGCACCTTGCAAGACACACACATACTCACAGCAGGATATGCACTGCCCATACCCCACAACCTCTTACAGGAACACATCCGGACCAAGTAATACAATATGTGGAGCAAAGGCCCAAAACCAGGGACACATTACAAATGAAGTTACAACAAATGCAGACAGTTCAGAAAGTAACAGGGTCTACACCTTGTGGGATGTTTGGAAGGGTATGTAGTCTGAACTTGAATGTTTGTCACCATATTCTGACTTGAGCCCAGACTGACCTGCCAGATAAAGGTGTGCATGAGATAATGACCAAATTATGAGGCAGACATGTGGACAGCCTGCAAATATCTGTACACATGACGGGTGCAACACCACCATATTTGAATAGTTAAGAACCTAGACATAGCAACAGTGAATGTCTTACAGGGATGCCCCACAGACCCCATGTGAAATGTACAAACAGTAGGCAGAAAGGTGTAACACATGCAATGGTAACTATGGAGTCCAGAACGTATTCACCACTTGCATGGCAGAAAAAGTGTAGTAATACCTATGCTCATGCTAACCCACAGTGACAACTGCAGCATACCAGACATATTAATGGGTGCACCCCACTGATATGTACCATTCCATGAGGCACATAACTGGTGAACCTGAAAGCCTCTGGGGCCTGCTCAGCAGCATACCCACATATGCTAATAGATGTCAAGGCCCACACCATGGCCAGCCAACACTGCATGCTGTAACACCCTAGCAGATATAGCAAGCATTCCAGGGTGTGAATGTACATGGGAAATAGGAAAGCTACAGCAGCACACAACAGTCAAGACACCTAGCAGGCACACCAGTACTGACAGTAAAGGGCAACTATTGAAGACGTAGCAACAGAG
This sequence comes from Protopterus annectens, assembly GCF_019279795.1. NCBI lineage: Eukaryota > Metazoa > Chordata > Ceratodontiformes > Protopteridae > Protopterus > Protopterus annectens. Next base: position 995,296,925 of record NC_056745.1, on the reverse strand, counting down.
TGCAAGCAAAGGTGAAAGGAAAGCACACACACACACACATGCACACATCAACAATAGTAGTAGTTGTTAGTGTACATACACAGTCAGTACAGGAAACTGGAGAAATGAATGGAGGAATGTTAACCCACAACCCACCGAGTAAAATTAGAGATACCAACCTTTACACTCACAGAATGTTGTCCACAGCATAACAGCATGGTCCCTGCCATTAACATCTGAAAGGGCTACGCCTATTTCACACACCTTTTATAGCACAGTTCTGAAATCACAGTGAGAACTGCAATCAGTACACAACAGGCTGCATGCAATTAGCAAATGCTGGCTAACAATTGGTGCAGAGGCCATCACATGGGCATATGCAGATACCTACAAAAGTATGCTGTATTCCATGTCCACGCATGCAATAATTACATTGCACCTGGAGAGAGACAGAGAGACAGAGAGACAGAGAGACAGAGAGAGAGAGAGAGAGAGAGAGAGGGAGAACCACACCCAGAACTAGACTGCAGCTAAGCAGACAGACAGCAATCCCCAGCAACAGCTACCTGGAAGCTGCAACAGTGAATCGGAGCAGCAGGACAGTGAGACAGACATTCGCAGACACAGCTGTGACAAACACAGGTACTGTAAAGTAATACTATCAAGGTGTACATACTGTGAACCCTCCATATGTGTTATTGGGCTGTATCCATATGTATATGAAGATGTGTAATGGGCAGGGGATATACAGCACCTATCAGTGAAGGATGTACATACAGTTGTATGTGTGAGCATCTATGTGCACATATATATGTTGTTTGATTGTAGGTTGTACTGCCATATACTAATTAGATTACACAGCTATGTATGTTTAGCAGTATGTTAGTGTGTGTATACAGTAAGGTAGACATATATGCTGACTTACCTGTCCAACATATGGCTATGTAGTTATGTCAACATATGTATGTGTAGATATCTTATATGTATATATATACATATGATATCCATATATGTATACATACATAGAGAGAGAGAGATGTAGGACTACATAGACAGATGCTGATAGAATATTGTAGCGACATATCTATGTAATGCACACATGCAGAGATAGAAATATGTAGATACATATACATAGACAGACTGATCTGACCACCTACAGGTATGATTGTATATGCTGACCTGCAACACAGCCTGCCCCCCCCCTGTCGCCCACACCCCCTCTGTGCCCCCCGCTACATCTACAGCAGAATATGTACATCAATATATATATATGTGCAAATGTATACACACATATGTACATGTATATAGAAATAGACATATAGACATATCTTAATACATAGATATATGTATAGAGAGAGAGAGAGAGATGTATACAGAGCTGGAGTGAGGCACATGTGTACAGATGTATTGCAACTGGTGCCTGGTGACAAAGGCACGGAGTGAACACCAGTGTCACATCCGAGTATCATACCACAGTCCAGATCACCTACACAGGTAACCACCATATAAATGAGTGTCCGCCCACCACTGCATGTGTCAGGGGTGGTCAGGGTCAGACATGTGTACAATAGTGGCCCCAATGATAGTCACAGTGGCACACTATCCCTGGAACAGCTGCACATGGTATGTGTCCGCACACATGGTCAGTTAGGCATGGACATGTAGGTCGGTGTACCCCCCACAGCACGTAATGTATGCCATGGTATGGACCTCACATGACAGCAACAGATATGTAGAAGGACACAGTGACATGTACAACATGGTGACAATGCACCCAAACACAGAACCATTGCACAGTGACTGTCAACACCATAGAGTACACATATGCCGCCCACGTACAGGTTACCACCCCCAGATGCACATATGGAGGTCACACCCATGACAGATGTCCAACAGGCATTGTACCACCGCCCACCATCCACAACCTACCTTTCTGCTGTGTGTCGTCTGTGCCACTGCAATTTAGTGCACATGTGTAGGTATGGGTTCAGACTCACAGACAGGACACACCCTGCAACAAACCACACAGTGTTACGATGTGAGACTCCCCATGTGTACATGTCACACATACCCCTGCTGCATGTCACTCAGATAGGTAATATGCCATATGTGTCACCCTGTGTAACTGTGTGACGGCAGCAGGTACCATCACACCACATGTGTCACAATTGTCAGGTTAGCAGAACAGTACGCTGCTGTAGACACGGGGCATTAGCATATTGTATAGTATTGTATTACAATGTCATGTATTGTGTTGTATTGTATTGGTATGGTGAGGTGCCTCCTGCATGGAGTGGAACCACTGGTGCTGTGCTCCAGTGTACAGGTACATACCCTGTAGTCCAGGTAGTGTAACATAGCACCTCTATATGTGTGTTTAGCGCCTGTCAGAGGGTATGTAGCATGCAACTGGGGATACCAGCAGGTCCCGTCCATGTTGTGTATTCTGCTCACCTGTGGGTGTCTCTCACCTGGATAACTGTGATGACCTTGAGGTTAGGGTCAGCAGGGATAACCATGCCTTAATACAGGGGGAGGGCGGGGTGACACCTGCACTGACCCTGTCCACCACAATGTCGTCTAGCTGTGGTGTAGGTGAAATATGTGTAGTGTACTACCCATGGGCATAGAGGATGGTTCCTGACCAGGTCGCTAATTAGGTCAGGTAGGCCTCCTGGTCATCTGCAGTATCACGCTTGACGTCCCACTCAACATTGCCCATGTGGTCAGTGTGATGGGAAATAGATCCTTACCAGTGCTGCTCAGACATACCCTCCCTTCGGAGACTGATGCTCTGTCTCGTAGTAGCTTACATCAAGTGTAATACAATCAGTATATGGCTGGGGTTCGCCGGACAGGATGCTGTCCCTTTGTGGACAGTGTCCTGGGCATATATGGGAATGCATGAGCCATGCGGTCTTGGAGATGTCTGTAGAAAGCAATTGTGTAGGGGTCAGCATTGTGTGATGTCTCTGACACTGGCCCAGTGGGCTGTAAGGATACCATATCAGTGTTACAAAGTGTAACGTCTGTATCTGTAATGTTGTGCACTGTAGCCATCTGTGCTGGTGGTGGAGGTGGGATATGTATATCCAGGGCAAGCAGGGTGTTGTCAGCCCATAGTAGTCGCCAGTGTACGCCATACAGTACCTAGACACAAACACACAGAGTGAGGAGGTGCACCCCACCTGAATTGGTGTTCTGACTGCTGGTGTCCAGTAGTATGTCGTACGTAGCCTGGCAGGTACTGTACAACAGTTGCTGGCCGAGCACTGATACCTGGCCATCTACATGTGTATCCACCAATAGACAGACAGCTGCCACATATGTGTGATATGTGGTATCATGACAGTCAAGTAGCATGTGTATTATGTGTGCCAAGGTCTGCCAACATAGATTGCTGATACCATGTTATCTTTATTCCCAGGTACATGGCCCACCCAAGACATGCAACCTACTCCGTGGCTGAGGATGAGGAGATACACCAGAGCCTGGTGCGGGACTATGCAACACTCTTTTCCGCACCAGCCAGAATCAGCAGGTGAGGGCTGCACTGTGGCAGGACCTTGTCCAGCGGGTAAATGATATAGGCATGCATAATAGGACATATGAGCAGGTACGACATCACTGCAGTGATTTGATTAGACATGTCCGTCAGCGTGCGTCAGATATCCACAGGCAACAGGTCGCCACAGGTGGTGGGGTGGCTACACATCCCCCACTCACCAGACTGGAGGGACTGCTCCTGAGTGTAGTGGCTCCAGTCCACCTGCAACAACAACAGCAGCAGACATGCGTCATGATGGAGGCTGGAGCCACACAGCAGCAGGACACTGAACGTGCAGGTAATATGTCACATGTGTAGTTGACTGTTGTGTACACTGGTAGTTAATGCATGTGTGTGGTGTGTCCTTTGTTTGTAGCTGCAACCATAGTATATAATGTGCAAGTGTGATATCCGCAATATTAGCTGCAGACCTTTGAAAGGCGACTGTGGTACTCCTGACCTGTATCATACTCAGTAATATTGGCACAGTTGTGCCCACTAACATTAGTTTCCTCCTGTCTGCAGGACCCTCCGGTATCACTGCATTGCAGCCTATCCATGTTGGTGAGTGTCTATTTACTTTACCTCTTAAGAAGTTGGTAGTAATAGTACCTTTTGGCACACTTAGTGGTGCCCCTTCTATGCATGTAGGTGTGTCTGTGTCTGTGTGTCAATATCACGCATACTGAGTGCTGTTCAATTGTGTGAAACTGTGTGCACGTGTGCAAGTGTGCAAGTGTGCAAGTGTGCAAGTGTGCATGTGTGCATGTGTGCACCTGAGCAAGTGTGCACCTGTGCATGTGTGCATGTGTGCATGTGTGCATGTGTGCACCTGTGCATGTGTGCATGTATGCATGTGTGCATGTGTGCATGTGTGCACCTGTGCATGTGTGCATGTGTGCATGTGTGCATGTGTGCACCTGTGCATGTGTGCACCTGTGCATGTGTGCATGTGTGCATGTGTGCATGTGTGCATGTGTGCACCTGTGCATGTGTGCATGTGTGCATGTGTGCACCTGTGCATGTGTGCATGTGTGCATGTGTGCATGTGTGCATGTGTGCATGTGTGCATGTGTGCATGTGTGCATCGCTGGCAGTGTGCAGACATTGTAAACTGTGTTTCCTGTTTCCTTCCCACAGGTTCTGTTGCTGCTCTGGTGTTATCTAGCAGGGAACCTGAGTCAGGTGCCGTGGGTACTGCTACTGATGACATTGGTGTAGTGGCACAGGACGGTATGCCAGGGTCCGCCATTGGTCAGCCAATTGACAGTACACAGCTGTCGACATCATCCATGCGCACAGTTATCCTGCCAATACACCCCTTGTCACCACTGTCCCTAGGTGATGGACAGCATACAGTGGGCATTGACCAGGGTAATGTGGTACCTGCGGCACATGCTTCCCCACACAGCAGCCATGGGCATGGCCCAGACATGGTACCACACAGACAGATGTCCAGGGGTTCTCGTGGGAGCATCCATGGGCGTACTGCCCCTGGCAGACGTGCCCACAGAGGACTTACAACCTCAGCTATGTTCCGGACTGTCATGCAGGCACAGTCACATATGGAACGGTACACCAGACAGGGTCTGAGGGAGCTGACAGCATGTCGCAGAGCCATGACCGACGGTATGCGTGACATTGCGGCCGCCATCCGTGATTTCACCGACGTCGTAGACAGACGTTGTGGGGACATATTACACCGTCTACACAACTACATGTCCATGAGCCAGGGTGATGGTGGGCGGTTGCGTCGTCGACGTGGCCGTATGCCAGCAACAGCAGCAGCTGGCAGTCGGCGTGGATGACAACAGGGCCGCGGATGCCCCCGTAGTGCCAGCAGCAGCCCCAGCAATGCTGGGTCTGTGCTGTCATCAGACCGCCCCAGGAGACCACGTGCACGTGGCTCTGGCCGGGGCCAACAGGGCCCTGTGTCCAGTCAGCGAACACCTGCTTCTGATGACAGTACCCAGTCTGGGTTGGTACCGGATATGGTCCGTAGCACCCCTGCAAGGCACAGGTACCGTGTCCGTGGCCAGAGACACTGATCTGTATGACCTGGCAGGTACAGTCTGTGGCTGTCCACAAACACCAGTATATGGCAGCCATGAGGTGGAACTGTGTGCATCCATACACACATGCAAAATAACAACACCTAGGGCTACCGCATACACGCACACACTGCATCAACACTGCCCCACCTTCTACTGCTGTCCCTCGCCAACACACATACACATACATGTCAATTGGTGGTATGGGTGGCTGACCCAGGCATACCAAGTTCACACCCTGTGCATATGATGAAACTGTGCCACCTCCTGCAGTCTGTAACAACTGTGCAGGTACAGGTTAACATGTTACTGATGCACAGGGTGACCACATAGATGTGTAGTAATAGTATCATGTTTTGAACAGTACTGTGTGCTGATTTAAATGTGGGTATATCACAGCATGCCTGATGCAGTATTTGTGTGATTGTCATGTCCTGTTGTCTACACCCATGGTAAGTACCATAGTGTATCATCTGCACATGTTGGCATACTAGTGGTAATGATGTCAACAGCAGCCTACATACATAGGTAGCACAGGGGATGGGTAATGAATGTAGTAATACACAATGATGGACATGTAAATTGCAAGTGGCATGTTGGCCACACTAGACTCTGCAATGCAGATGTGTGAGGAAGTTGATATGTGTGCAGAACTACACAACTGGTACAGGACACACAGGTGCACACTAGCACTGCATGCACACACCTCATACCATGCTAGACAGCCCCAACACACATAACGAACTGTCACGGGAGGGAGAGTCCCCATACATGTCAGGGATACTGTGGTGGCAGGCCAGGGAGCATACATCCTACTAAGTATGGCACCACTGAGAGAAGGATCGGTGTCTGTTATTTGACATGTGTATTACTGCAGGTATGGGCACATGGGTTTATATCCAGTTATTGTACATCCTGACAGTACATGCATGTTCCGTACACTTGTGTGCACTGAGACTGGACCCTGGCCATCTGACCAGTGTTTTTCCATGTACATGTGCATAGCGCCTGCATATGTGCAGTGTTACCTTATGGAACTGGTACAGCTTGTTTGTTGTACAATGGACTACATGGAGCACCGTTCACTGTACATTTGTTTGCATGCATGTTTGCTTGCAATTACCCTGGAATACCGATCACACCTGCAATGCATAGTTATAGGGCTTCTGTGGACTCCTAGTGCCATCTGTGTAGCCTACTGTATGTATGGCCATGTCCCACTTGAGAGGTTGCCACTGTTTGACCTGTTCACATGTACATTGACTGTGACACAGTGCATATGACCTGCCTGACATGTGTCCACGTGAGCAGTCATATATGCTACTGCTAAGTAGTCACAGGCACTACACCTTCACACATCCATCTCCTGTTGAACTACCTGCTTTGCTAAGGACAGCCTGCACCTGTCACCCCTGGCCTATCGGATATTGGCAAAGCCTCTTGCTACCCCCATAGTGCCTATGTTAGGCAGGGCTCACATGACAAACCCACCTTCATAGGTATCACAAGGGATAAGACACTAAGAGCAATGCTACCCAACGCCAGATGTCTAAACCTCCAGATGCATGCACCCAAAACACTCCTTTGCAGGGGAAACATCGATATGTGTGCAGTAACAGATGCCTGGTTCAGGGCTACTGGGAGCACACCAGCACTACCGGGTGTAACCCGGTTGATTCCTTTGCTACAGTCACCAAGGCCATTGCCGAGGGGAAGGTGGTTCACACAGCCTACCTGGACCTTGCAAACGCCTTCGCAACAATACCCCACTTGGGCATTCTAGGCAAGCTCACCAGCTTGAATATGAGCCCCTATGTCACTAGATGGATTGCACAGTGGCTCAAGAACAGAACCCACATGGTTAGCATTGCTGGAGCCATGCCAGACCCCATAACAGTTCCAGGATGTGTCCCAGAAGGCTCAGTCCTGGGACCCTCTTGTTAGGTACATATTTATTGGAGGTACAGGCCAACATGGATGAACTGTGGCTGTCCAAATATGCAGATGACTGCAAACTGGACACCATAATCGACTACCCAGCTGACACAAGCATCTTCCAAAGGGGCATCATAGCAACAGACAACTTGTGCCAGGGCCATGGCCGTCTGCTGAACAGTGTGTAGAAGGGGAATGTGCATCCTGTAGTCTGTTCACCTAGTTACCAAAAGAGACATTGTCTCCACACACACTAACCCCCCTCAGCCAAAAACACACACTTGCCAATTGCAGGATTCAAACCCCTATCTGACTGTTATGACACATGAGACAGGCGCATTAGCTGAGCACGCTATTTGCATTACTGGGGGTTTTCTCTTCCCCTGCTATACTTATAGAGTGCTGACATCATCAGTATTTAGAAAAGGTAATGGGCATCCTGTAGTGTCCTATCCTATTTGCCAAAAGGGACACTTCCCTCATACACTAACCCCCCTCAGACAAACACACACACTTGTCATTCACAGGAATCAAACCCCTACCTAGTTATGTTATGACACTTGAGACGGATGTATTAGCAGAGCGCGCTATTCGCATTACTGGGAGTTTTCCTTTCTCCTGCTCTACTTATAGGGTGCTGACATCAGCAGTGTTTAGCAAAGGGGAGGGGCATCCTGTAGTCTGTTCACCCAGTTTCCAAAAGGGACATTTCCCTCCCACAAACACACACACTTGCCATTCACAGGAATCAAACCCCTACCTAGTTATGTTATGACACTTGAGACGGACGCATTAGCAGAGCGCGCTATTCGCATTACTGGGAGCTTTCCTTTCTCCTGCTCTACTTATAGGGTGCTGACATCAGCAGTGTTTAGCAAAGGGGAGGGGCATCCTGTAGTCTGTTCACCCAGTTTCCAAAAGGGACATTTCCTCACACACTAACCCCCCTCACACAAACACACACACTTGCCATTCACAGGAATCAAACCCCTACCTAGTTATGTTATGACACTTGAGACGGACGCATTAGCAGAGCACGCTATTCGCATTACTGGGAGTTTTCCTTTCTCCTGCTCTACTTATAGGGTGCTGACATCAGCAGTGTTTAGCAAAGGGAGGGCATCCTGTAGTCTGTTCACCCAGTTTCCAAAGGGACATTTCCTCCCACACTAATCCCCCTCACACAAACACACACACTTGCCATTCACAGGAATCAAACCCCTACCTAGTTATGTTATGACACTTGAGACGGACGCATTAGCAGAGCGCTATTCGCATTACTGGGAGTTTTCCTTTCTCCTGCTCTACTTATAGGGTGCTGACATCAGCAGTGTTTAGCAAAGGGGAGGGGCATCCTGTAGTCTGTTCACCCAGTTTCCAAAAGGGACATTTCCCTCCCACACTAACCCCCCCTCACACAAACACACACACTTGCCATTCACAGGAATCAAACCCCTAACTAGTTATGTTACGACACTTGAGACGGACGCATTAGCAGAGTGCGCTATTCGCATTACTGGGAGTTTTTCTTTCTCCTGCTCTACTTATAGGGTGCTGACATCAGCAGTGTTTAGAAAGGGAATGTGCATCCTGAGTGTCTTTTCCTATTTGCCAAAAGGGACATTTCCCTCACACAAACTTACACACACACCAACCTCACACACAGACAGACACACACACACACACACTGAGCACTTGAACCCCTATCTAACTATGTCATGACACTTGAGACGGACGCATTAGCGGAGCGCGCTATTCGGATTACTGGGGAGTTTCATTTCTCCTGCTGTACTTCTAGGGTGCTGACATCATCTGTGTTTGGAAAGGGGAATGTGCATCCTGTGGGGAAGCAGACACCAAGCACACTATGGCTAAGCTGTCATTCCCTAGGGCAAACAGCCTAGTGTTGACCTCTACACCATTATGTTTAATTGTCAAATGCACATTATTTGTTGCTGATAGACTGTTTGCATATCTTTAGTCATTTAACTGTGTGCACTGGGCAGACTGCTGTAATGTGGTTGGTCCCTGGCATAACACATAACAATACCAGATATGTGTGTCCCACTGCTAAACCAAGATTTGGACTAAGTGTGTGAGCATGCCCAGTTCAGCCTTCCCATGGCATGTTGTCAAAGTGTGTGAGCATGCCCAGTGTGATTATTCCATATGTTGGACTCTGCAGACCACCACATTTGTGGATGTGTGTGATCTTCACAAACTAAGTGTGTGAGCATGCCCAGTTCAGCCTTACCATGGCATGTTGTCAAAGTGTGTGAGCATGCCCAGTGTGAGCATTCCATATGTTGGACTCTGCAGCCCACCACATTTGTGGATGTGTGTGAACTTCACAAACTATCACCCGTTCATGGTTGTGGGTTGTGTGTCATGTTGTGTAGTTACTGTACAACTGCTTTGTGTGTGAACACAACAGGATTATACTGTGCCTGCAGTGTTTGCATGGGATACTTTGCATGCAGTCGTCAACATCCTTTCACACTGACCTAACACTGTAGTACTGTATAGTGTACTGGCAGTACTTTGACTGTGGTGGACAGTAACCTGGGCTTTACTGCTATCACTGCTTCACATTCTGATCGTGGGCACAACAGCCTGGTTGGGGCCAGTTGTGTACATCTGACCATGTTGCATTCTGTTCAGATATGCACTACTTACACCAGGCTTGCCCAACATTGTTAGTGTATCCCACAACATAGGTGTACAATTGCAAACACTAGCGTTGTGCCCTAGTCCATGGCTAATGCAAGTTGGAGAGTGTGTTTGTCCTTCAACTCACATTGTAAGTGGAGTTTGCCATGACCAATGTAATGGTTGGTATACTGTGCCTCTGTCTACCTGTGACATGACAGTGATACCCAGGATAAACCTACCATCTCCGTCCACCCATCAGGATTCCTATTGAGGAAGATTGATAAGTGACTCTATGGGTAGCCTGTGCTGAGGGTTCACTCATGGGTGGGGGTGGCTTCTGTGTTATGGATCACACAGTACAGCCTGTCCTATGTAAGTCAGTGCTGGGGTTCAGGTCTGTCATGTGCATAGCTCACTGCCATTCAGATTGTACTATGTGCAGCATTTTTATTGATGCCAGCAACACATGCAGAACATGGCATGTGTGTAGGCTGATTGATACTCCTGATGAGGTACTGTTGGGGACTTTACAGTTGATGGAGGTGTCTGCTGAGGTACATCCCACAGGGGCTATTGTAGTCGATTGTACCACTGATGCAGGAGGACTGCAGAGCCACAATTACCTCCCCTTATGTAGATCTGACATCCTTCATGATTAGGTGGGTATATGGTATGTTTCTGTAAACACTACAGCACATGTTTGTCCAGTGCAGGATATCTATCACCCTGTGTCCCCAGGTCTCTCATTACATGTTAACTACATAATGGGTTAACACCTATGTGGTAATTGGTGGGCACTTACTGTATATCCACGGGGGTTGACTATACACATTTCTGCACTTAGCTTGCTGACATAGCTATGGCACCAGTTGTCTGTTTGTATGTGGCCCTTTTGTGGGATGCATGTGTCAGCTGGTGGATCATATGTGGTGAGCGGTTTGTAGTCCTCTGCAAACATGTTAGGACACAGTCCTTCCATGTTTGCCTGTACCTATGGGACATATATACCAGACGAGGCGGATACCAGGTCCAAGCCTTGTGGGATGCCAGTTATATCTGGTTTGTAGTCTGACATGGCTGAAGCATGTCTGACCATGTCTGTTCTGTCCTTGGTCTGGTTTGCAACCCTCTACTGACATGTGGGTTTATATTTACACTGGTGAGCCTATCTATACTGAACATGTAGGGTATTGTATAGACGCCTTTGCAAGGTCCAGATCCACTGTGTGGAGCACATTGCCCTCATCAATGACCTTAATGACTGTTTCAATTGAGTCCAACATGGTTAGGGTCAGGATCTGCACTTGAGGAGGCCACACTGTGTTGGGTCCGTGTCAGTAGGTCCCCGACATCCATATTTCTGTGGTACATGCTGCTCCTTTCCATAGCTGTGCAATCTGGGCTTCTCAGGATTCTGGGGTAGTACTGTTCAGTATCCATTCAGGCAACACCTTTGTTGAGAAGGACCACTGTTGTTGTACACTGCTCTTTGGGTACATATTCTGTGGTACGGCTGGCATTGAGCAGTAGTGTGGTGTGGCATTCCATTCATCTTAGACTCCATGTTGCACATCGCCCAGGTCACCATCTCATACCATTGCTGCTGTGTGTTTTGCTTTGGAGATGTTGTCTGTTACCTCAGCATCTGCTATGTCAGGGGGCCAGCTGTCTGCTGGGATACATATTCTGCATACATGGGGTGTGGGGTTTGCACTGCACCTGTCGGGATGTATGTTGGCAATATGTGTGTGTGTTTGTGGTGTTTGTGTGATTCAGTCCATATCTGTGAATTCACAAGATGGCTCCTACCATCAGTTGTGTAAGCCTTGGGATTATCCTTCATGTCCTGTACAATTTGTATCTACATAGGTTCATAGGTTCATACTAGGCTATCCACCCTGGGCATTTGTTAGGCTAGCCAGAGTGTGTGTGGCTTTTGAGACCCCTTGCTATCTGGATATTATGGCCATGTATTGTTTGCTTAGCTGTGCCTCTGTCTGGACATCACACAGTGAAGACCCCACTGTAACTCTACAATCATCCATCCACTTGGCAAGATTTCTGTTGAACAGTGTCAGTGAGGGCCCTGCCTAACATGGGGTGGGAGTCTGGTCCAGGGTGTGTGGAGCCTCTGGATTATGTATCTGTCCCACCAGCACATCCTATTTCATTATGTGTTGGGGTTGACATCTCTCACTCTCGCAGCTCCAATGGATATGTGTTGTCTGGGGTGGAGCAGGTCCATTACTCCTGTGTTGGGCATGGCCTCCTACAACAGGCATGCAATGCCTCTGTGTGGGCAGTCTGCGACTGGAGTCAGCTGGGGTGTCTACAGCCTAGCAGCATATGACATATATGTATGACACTTTATCCTCTTGGTAAGGTACCTTTGCAGTCTTCCTAACTGCTGCAGGTGTCAGGTAAGGTAGATCCCACATGAGGCATTGTACTGGATTATGGGTGTGATTGGGATAAAGTATAGGGGCACAGTGGCCTCTGTTGCCATAGATGTGACTCCTTTCCTAATACAGTGTCACATGTAGACAGTCTTCCTAGCCACATTGGCAATGTGGGTGTCACATAACAGGTTACTGTTCACTTGTGTCCCTTGGTCCCTGGTTACTCCTTCCATACATAATGGTTTACCACCTTTGTGGTATTTCGTGGTACCTTGTCTGGTATTTGGTGGGACATTCATACTGTCCAGTGTCTTCCGGACGGTTGGGGGGTTATTGTGTGTGAGAGTGCGGTCTGTAGCATACTACAGACTGCACAGCAGTCTTGCCTACAGTTAGTTGCACGTGGGTGAACTCCACTGCCTTGTGCATTGTCAGTTACCTGGACGACTGGGTGTCTGTGCTGCCTATGGTTACTCACCTCCTTTTATGTAGTGTTCCAGGTTTTGGGGCCATGACACATGGTACATGGTATAACCTGGTAGTGCTGGTGTGCTGTCAGGAGCCTTGCAGCAGGTTTCTGTCACTGCACAGACATCAATGTTCTCTATTCTGGGGATGGCCTAGGGAGCATGCATATTGGGGTGTACACATCTGGCATCGGTCAGCATTTCCCTTATGTTTCTTCCCACTTATGTTTTCTCGGGTGGCGGGTCAGTCTTTTCAGCCTTGCCTACAAAAGGCTGTGTGGAGGTTGCCAAGGCCTTATCCACTATTCAGATGCCCAGGGGTAACGGGTGCAGGCCATCCCAAGGGCAGCTGCATGGCTTGTCAAGCATGACATCCCAACCTGACAGACATTGGATCCCCTTGGACTGACACCAGTAAATGTGCTACTTGCTATGACTGATCATTCCATGTTTCTACTGTGGCATTATTCTTGGTAAGGGTAGGTTGCTGCAAACGGTGAGTGTCATACCAGCCTGGACTACATAATCGGATAGCTCATCTGTGTCTCTTTACATGTAGTCTAGGGCAGTACACCTCGGGTCATTCACACCAGCATGGACTATGACTGCATCATATTTCTGTTTGCTTTGGAGTGACCTTCATATTTCTGTTATGTGGCATATTGTGGCGGCCTACAGGCAGCTTACTGTACCCTTTCCTTTGTTCAGTCTGCTATGCGGGACAGCAGTGTGTCTGACTATGGAGTCACCTATTACAACTGTATCAGGCATGTTGTTTCTCCTTCTGGCCTGTGACTGTTTGGCACACCAGCTTTGTGTGCTATGTGTTGCATGTGCTATGTTTGGAGGCTGTTTCATTGGGTGTCTGCTTTATTGGCCTCTGTTGGTGTGCTGTGTGTGTGATTTCTGCCTCCGGGAATGTATTTCTGTGTTTATGTGTTTGGTTTGCAGTTGTGGTAGGTCTATGTGGGTATGTGTTTGTGGTGTGTGTGGTTACCTTCTCCTACTGACTTGTTTTGGGTGTACTGAGTTGGGGGAGCTCTGCCTCCGGTTTGGATGGATGGTTGCATCTCTCACATATATTTGTATTTCTTGGGTGGAGTTGGTGGTTGTCTGTGTACTTGGGGCAGGTGTAACATTGGCTCAGTGTTCACAGATTCCACTTGTTGTGCCTGGCCTTACTGGATTGCATGTGTGGACAGATTATATTGCCATACTACTGATCAGTAATTACGTCATTGTTCATGCTTGCTCTATCATGTAGTAGCTTCCTCTTTCTCTTGCATGTTTTGGTTATGGCTGGTGTCCACCATGCCAGATTTAGGCACTGTGTCTTGTTTTAATTTGGGACTGCATAATCCAAGCATTCCTGGCGGTGTTCATGGAGTGGCTGTCTTGCAGGTTCTGAGGCGTGGCCCATATTTTGCACCTGCACGGACCTTTCATGGCTTCCACATCATTTTGGAGGTGTGCACATAATGCTTAGCACATGTTTTCCACTGTGTTTCCCGGACAGGGACTGTGGTCAGGATTTGTATATCCAGTGTGATTACTATATGGTCTGGTGTTACCAGTGTGCAATACACTTCTCATCTTGACATCCCGTACCCATGTTGCTGATTATCACATCCAGTATGCTTGCCCCTCTTGTGGGTGTGCTACGTTGTTCCTGGGCCTTTTGGTTTGTGGATTTAATGACCTTTTGTCCTACACTGTTGCAGCTGGTATAATGCTCCCAGTCTATGTGTCTGGGTATTTGCAGTCACCAAATATAATGTGGTTTGGAGGACTTGATATATTCATGTATTCCAGCATGGGCGCAATGCAGTTCCTGGTGTTGGGCCAGTACTCTGTGGCAGGCTATACACTGGTGGGCGGTTTTAGCCACTGTTACTTGAGCATGGCTAGTCCATGCTGCTTTTTCTGGTGGTACCAACATGGGGGTGTGGTTATCCTTGTCATTCTTGATGGTTGCCCTCCTTTTGTAGCTTGTTCCAAGTGTTGAGGATGTACAGCACAGTATGAGGTGTAACCTGGTGGTGTTAGGGTGCTGTTGTGAGCCTTGCCTCAGTATTCTGTTACAGCACAGTTATCAACATTCTCCATACTGGGTGGGCTTAGTCTGCATGCATCTTGCTGTTTGACCTTATCCCTTATCTGATTCTTATCCCTTCTGGTACCTATGGAGATAGGTTTGTGTTTTGCACCTTCCTATTCAGGGCACACTGTGCATGACAACAGCCTTTGCCAGTATCCATACGGCCTGCACTGATAGGTGCATGCCAGTCCTGGCAGGTGGTGCATCATGTCATGCTCAGCATGTCATCCCAGACTGGCACACAGTTCATCCCCTTTGCCTACCTGCATTACTTCGGTAATTGTTGCACTTCATCATCTCGTTGTCCTGTTGTGGCATGCTGCTTGTTGAGGGTAGGATGTTAGACGGGTCCTCAGGTGTGCATATGGTACTTGGTGTTACATTACTTGACACACAGCATTCATGCCTCAGGTGGTGCTGCAGGGCTGCCTCTGTCGGATGCACATATTACACTTCCCTGTACATGTTTGTGAACAGGTTGTGTCACATTAGGCATCCCTGTTACTATATGGTGAGTCGGAGGGGTATCATTCCCAAGGTTCCTACTGAGCCAATGTATGTGCTATGCGTTGCCTCTTTGCCAAAGCCAGGGCATACTGGGCACGCCTCCTTCTGCCTACTGGGGCAGGCTCAGGTTGTTCCTCCTCCGAGTCACGCTGTGCCTGTGGTGGCCTTGGCGATGGTGGGGGGCTGTTTGGCCCAGCCCTATGGTGATCCTGCTGCAGCTGTTTTCGCATGATCATATTATGTAGCATAGCACATACCATGACAATTTGGGTACATGTAGTTGGTGTGTACTGCAAGGCTCCACCAGATGTGTCCAGACACCAGAACCGTGACTTGAGCAGCCCGAACACACGCTCTATTACATTACGTGTTTGTGCGTGTGCCTCATTATGGCGTTCCTGTTCAGGTGTGTGTGCATTTCTGATGGGTGTCATCAGCCATGGCTCCAGTGCATATCCTGCATCCCCCACTAGGTGTCCGTGTGGGATGTCCCCATTGGCAAATGTCTGGTACAGCTGCGTCAGATGCCAGATGTGGGAATCATGGTAGCTCCCAGGACAGCCGGCACACACATTCATTATTATGCCCTGGGCATCACACACGACCTGGCAGTTGATGGAGGGGAAGCCCTTGTGGTTTATGTAGGCCCTACCCCGCTCTCCTGCCGGTGCTTTGATGCGTATGTGCGTGCAGTCTATGGCACCCAGTACCTCAGGGTATTCCGCTATTTGCTGGAAGAGACGCATGTTGCTGGCCAATACCTCATGGGCATTGGGGAAGTATACATGATCACCGACATGTGCTGACATGGCATCCAGGAACTGGTGCAGTACCCTGGAAGCTGATGCCTGTGATATCCCCATCATATCGCCAGTTGGTCTCTGGAAGGTACCTGTTGCTAGTATTCTTAGGCCAACACATACCTTGGTTTCCACTGGGATGGGTTCCCCTCTGTTGGTTCTGTGTGTGAGGCGTGGCCTGCACAGCTCCACTATTTGCTGCAGGAGGTCTCTGTCCACTCTATAGCTCTACTATCTCCAGCTCATGTAACCCATGGTAGGTGACCCTGGGCCTGTACACTCTTCTCCGTCTCCTCACTGCGGGTTGCCTGGCACCATCTGCATTGTCACCACCCTCAGCAAGTCACCTATGTCTCATTATGACAGCTATGGCAGCCCCTAACATTTCTGCTCTGAGTTCAGCTTTTTCAGTTTTCACTTCTGATAACTTAACTCCTGTCTTGCAGTGTCTCTTGAGAGAAACATTCTGCACTGCTGTTTGCAGAGTTTTAAGTGCTGGGCTGGCCTAGTATTCTGCCTGTGTAATTGCCTGCATCTAATTGTTTTCACCTGCTAGCTCCAGCAGTATTCCCTGCTAACTTCCTAGTACATCTGTTGTTTCCTTTTTCCTTTCTGTTTCCTCAGGGTGGGGCCGTGTGCAAACCAGCAGAAACACGCTCACAGTGGCTTACACGCGCGCACACACACTTACACAGTTCAAGATCTGCTTATTCAGTTTTAAACGCGTGCACGCCCGCGCAAACGGTGTTAAACAGCTCCCAACACGCTCCCACATGCTTAGTCTGCCTTACACGCGCGCACACTGCCTTACACGCGCGCACACCGTCTTACTCGCGCTTCACGGCGCGCACACGTGCGCATACACGTCCAACAAGAAACTTTGGTGTAGGCAACAGTGTACACCTTCCATTTCTTGGCTTTCTCATGTTTACTTGGGGGCACACCTCCTCCCTTGATGTCTCTCTGACATCTGTCATGTAACTCTACCTTCCAATGACTTCTATCCCTTTCTACCATTCCCCCCTGTGATGTCACCTATCTCCTACTCTGTTCCTCCCCCTTCTGTAACTCTTACACTACTCAGACTGTGCTCATTTACTATGTGATAGTGGTATTCAGTATCCTTACCCTAATTTGCATCAGATTGCCTACTAATGCTTAGTTACATCTCTTACACTTGGCTTCCCCCCTTGGCAACCACTACACGGTGGCCATGTTGGTTTTCCTATGCTGGTCCCTCCATTGACATTCCATATAATGCATAAAACCTACATTTGTAGGTTTAAAACCTTCGTTTTCATGTTTTATGCAGCGCAGCCCGTTTGCGTGGGGCTGCGCTGGGTTTACACATCGGCAATTGCCGAAAAAAAAAAAAATATTTTTCATTTTTTTGCATGGGGTTGCATTGCCAATGGCCACATATTTGGCCATTGGCATGCTGCCTATAACATATGCACCCTTTATTTGGAGCTGACATGGCTCCATTGCCGTGTTTGCAGAAACGTACTCAGTTGTCAACTGAGTACATTTCTGCAGCTAACACGGCTCTTACACGGGCTGTTCTGGGCTTCCTGGATCGCTAATCAGCCTCATTTGCATGCTATTCGGCTGCAAGTGGGCTGATTAGCTTAGCCACGCCCACTCCGTGTAAGAGCCGTGTTAGACTAACTCTTACACGGACTTTGGGCTGTTCCTGGATCGTGAAGGCTACATGGAGTCTTACACTACTCTTAGACTCCGTGTAAGCCTTCGTGAATCCGGCCCAATATTTACAAATAATACAAATACATTAAAGTTTATTAACTAAGACAGCAGAAAATTTAGAGGTTAAGTATTGCCCTGGAATATTTGATGCAATTAAGTTGTGCTAATTGTACAGATCAGTGTGGTCATAGTTGCTTGTGTGTATTTACCACCCTAAGATAAGGTAGTGCATACTGTTTGCACAATTTTTACCTATGACATAATTTGATTTTAGAGTATTTAGAGTATAGCAATATAAATATTTGTGTTTTTAGAGGGATTATCACAAGGAGCCATTTTTGTTGCTGTTGTGTTAGTACTTTTATTGTAATGGTAATGGCTTGAAGCTTGCTTCTAAAGCAGTGTGCAGGTTGCAGATAAGCAAGTGTAAAAGTTGCCACTGTCCAAACTCTAGCTATCATGAAATAGAATAAAATAGAAATATTGTGGAACACGTGGCAGAATAATGTCACTAAAAGGAAGTTCAAATACATAGTAACAATTGCAAATTTCAAATGCAAAGGAATTCATATGCCACAAAGAAACCTGTGGAACTCCGATATGATAATTAAGCAGTGGCATATGCAATAAATGCTGTGATATATAGTGTATAAGAGTAGTTAGGTACTGGTTCTAATCTCACTACAGGCAATTTGCAGTGTATGGGTGTGGATCAGCCACCATGCAAAACAAGTGCAAATCCTTCATTGACTATGAAATTACAATAGTTCTGCACTTTTGGGTTGGGGGTTGGCATAATGGTGAAAGTGTTTACCTCAGGAACAAAAGATACAGGGTTTGATTCTTACTAAAGGAAACTTACTAGGCTTTAAATGATCCACAAAGGCAGCTAGCATAGTTCTTATCTATGACCATGGCACACTTTTGTAATAAAATATTGCAGTAAAGCCATTCGATACATAAAACAAGAACAGCAAATTTAACTAGAATGGAATGTTACAGAACTGAGCAATAGTTGTGATACACATTTTAGCATAACAGAAAATTGAAAAATGTAATGAAACGTACTTTATCCAGAGTTATTGATAAGCTCAAAATGATTGTGCAAGTCAGCATAGAGTCAGCATAAGGACACTCATCAGGTAGGAGAATGTAAAACTCAGAAATAGCACACAACCTACCATACAATATACTGTCCAAACAGTACAACTATAAAACACACTATGATTATCTATCAACAAATGGAAATATTCAAACTGTATGACTACATATCAGGATCATGGACAAAAACACACCATGGAGTAAAAATGTCCAAATAAGTAAATGTCAGGCAACACAAAACCATCATCACAATTTTCAGCAACTCATCTAGACAGCAGAAATGATAAATCACTCTTTCAGATGTCATTCAAGAATAATGGACATAAATGTACATAGGATCATAGGTTCATAGGTGTGTACTAGGCTAATGGCCCTGGGGCCTTTACAAGCCTAGCCCTTAGAAGTGCCCAGGCATTGTGCTGCCAGTCATTTGTTCCCAGTGCCTCTATCAAGTAGAGCTACTGGAGTGATCCCGGGGGTGAACTTTCTATTTCCCATCCACTCATCAAGATTTCTCTTGAAGAGGGATAGTGAGGTGCTCTGTTTGACATGTATGGGAAGTCTATTCCAGAGCATGGGCAGTCTCTGGGTTATGAACCTGTCACTCCAGCATGTTCTGTTGATTGTGATAATGCGGTTGAGGTCTCTGGAGCATGTGGTGCGTAGGAATTGGGATTTCTTTAGATGTAGCATTTCTAACAGAGCTGGCTCAGACATGGCTTTGTAAGTCGAGCAGAGATTGCTTCTTAGTAGATGATATGAGACAAAGAATAGCTGGAGTTTTTTGAGTCTGTCCATGGAGAACAAGTGTTTAAAGCCTAGGATCCTCTTCGTGAGGTACTTTTGTGGCCTCCCCAGATTTTGCAGGTGTCTAGTGAGGTATGTGCTAAACGGGGCATTATACTCTATGATTGGTCTAATGAGGGAAGAGTAGAGAGAAATGATGACCTCTTTCTTCCTGGATGCAAAACCCTTGGTAATTAGATGTACCACATAGAAGGACTTTCTGACCACAGTGGCAATGTGGTTGTCGAATAAGAGCTTGCTGTCAACCTGTGTTCCCCAGATCTCTTATAATGCGTTCAGTGTTCAGTGGGCACCTATTGATGTGGTAATTAGTAAGAACTGAGTTTTTCCCAAGGGGGATGATGACGCATATTTTGGCATTAAGCTTAAGGCCATGGTTTTGACACCAGTCATTGGTCTCAGTGAGGCCTTTCGGTAGGATGTCTGCATTACTTGGGGAGTTAATAATGGCTCCCAGCTTGCAGTTGTCTGCAAATTTGGTCAGCCACAGTCCATCCATGTTGACCTGGACTTCTCAGAAGTAGATGCCAAACAGGAGAGGACCCAGGACTGATCCCTGTGGGACTTCACTCTTGACTGATCGGCAGTCTAACTTGGAGTCTGCTACTTTCACACTGTGTGTTTTATCTGTGAGCCAGTTTGCAACCCACCTAATGATATAGGGGCTGATGCCTAGTTTGTTGAGTTTATCAATAATTCCTGAGTGAGGAATGGTATCAAAGGCCTTGGCCATATCAAGGTAGGGTGTATGAAATGCCTTACCTTCATGCACTGCTCTGGTGCCTGACTCAAAGAAGTCAGCCAGGTTCAGCAGGCATGATCTACCTTTCAGAAAACCAAATTACCTGGGATCTAGAGTTTGGAGATTCCGTATATCCTTGTTAATTATGTCAATGATGATGCGCTCCATAGCCTTACATATCAGACTCATCAGGCAAATGTGGCAATAATTTCCAGGGTCTGTAGTAACTCCTCCTTTATGGACAGGGATGACTGTAGCAGTACACCATTCAGTAGGGACAATGCCTGAGTTGAGGCTGTGAGTGAACAGAGCACACAGATGTGGTGCCAGTTCACATTGTAATTTATGTAGAATACAGTCAGGGATATTGCTGGATCACATAAAAGCTGTATTATTGGGCTTAAAAAATGTGGCTTTACCTGTCCTGCAGTAATGCAGGGTGCCTGGCATTTTTCCGGTACTGAGATTGATCCTTGGGGGGAGAGAGAGGGATAAAGTTGGCAATGAATCTTTTGGCCAGTATGCTGGCAATATCTGTTGGCTCAGTATAGGAGGTACTATTGTTCAGTAACTCAGAGCAAATCTGGGTATTGCCATGGAAATTCTTGATATAACTAAATAAAGCTTTGTGGTTGTTTTTAGTGTCTGCTGCAATTCTGCCTTCATAGCTGGTTTTGGAGGTTTTGATGAGAGATCTCAACTTTTTGTTGAGGCTAATAAGGGAATTTTTCAAGTCTTGGAACTTCACCTTTTTCTGCAACAGTTTCTTCCTTCTGTTGTAGAATTTATTAATGGCAGGGGACCACCAGACTGGCTTCCTTTTTTTGGAGGAGAGAGTCTTGGTTCTGTTGGGTATGGCTAGTTCCATGCATTTATGTACATGTTTGTACAGTGCATTGGTGTCTGATTCAGCAGTCATGCATCTATTTTCCATTGGCATGGGTGCTGTGAAGTTAGCCACCCCTGTTTTTTAGGAGTCCAAAGTTAGCTTTGGAAAAGTTTTTCATGGTGGATACCTTTGCAATTTCCATGGTGATTAGTTTGTGGTCAGATCTAACCAGGGAAGAATTCACTATTGGTGTAGAGCAATGGTTGCCCATGTTAGTAATAACCAGGTAAAAGATGTTGCTTCCTCTAGTGTGGGTAAGAATGAGCTGGTCCAGGGCATTGAAATTGATGAATTCCAGGAAGTGTTGGGCCAGTGTACTGGTGCTTCAGTAGTTTTCCCAGTTGATGGAGAGGTAGTTGAAGTCTCCTAGTATGAGAGTGCAGGGTTGGACCTTGATAGATTCCAGGGTGCTTAGGAACATGGAGTGAGTCTCTAGGGACCTGGTTGGGGACCTAGAACAGGCTATGACCTGGATCGCAGTCTTACACAATGTTAGTTGTACCTGAAGTATCTCAGATGCATTATGCTGGGCTACTATTCTGGAGGTGTGCATATCCTTTATAAATATGGAGACACCACCACCTTTGGAGCTTTGGTCCATGTTTTGGGGCTGAAAGGTGTGGAATGAGTTATAGCCTGGTAGCATAGGGGTGCTTTCTGCTGCTTTAAACCAGGTCTCTGTTACATCACTAATGTCGATGTTCTCCATTTTTAGGAGTGCTATGAGATACTGCATCTTGAGATTTTGACATCTAGCGTTGAGCAGCATGACCCTCAGATTGCATTTATTTATAGCTGTTACAGTGGTAATTTGGTCTTTGAAACACTGCCTAAAAAAGGCACTATAGGGGTGGCAAGAGCCATAGCCAGTACCCAGAAACCCAGGGGTGACAGATGCAGGCCATCTCTGGCAAAGCATCAAGGTCTGTCAATCATGTCATCCCAAGCAGGCACATACCGGATCCCCTTAGAATGACACCAGAAACTTAGCCAATTGTAGAAGTCAATAATTTTTTTGTTTGTACTGCAGTATCATTCTGGGTGACGGTAGAATACTGCTCAGGGCTAGTGTCATACCTGCCTGCTCCACATAATCCAAAAGCTCCACCATGTCTCTTTTTATGTAGTCCAGGGAGGTGCATCTCAGGCCATTCACACCCACATGGACAATGACAGAGTCATACTTGTACTTGTTGTGGAGTGACCTGAGTGCATGTGTTATGTGTTGGATTTTGGCACCTGATAGGCAGTTGACTGTTACCTTCTCCTTATTCAACCTAGTGAGTGGGACATCTGTGTGCCTCACTATTAAGTCACCTATGATTAGTGTATTGGGCAAGCTGTTTAGCCTTAGGGGCTTAGATTGAGGGGCACACTGTGGAGGTGAGCTATGTGTCCTGTGGTTTGTGCTGTGTCGTGGTGGTTGAGTGCATTTCTGTCTTGGAGGTCTCTGTTGTTTGGGTAAATTTCTACTGAGGGCCTCCGCGAAGGTGGGTGTGTATTTTTTTTTTTTATGTTAGAGCTGTGATAGTGGGTGTTCTGGAGGGCTATGTGTTCCATATGGTGTGGTGCAGGTGTTGACCTTCTCCTCTTGAACAGCTAGTCCAGTCTTGGCTGGAGAGTGCATAGCTTCCAATTTGGTGATATAAGTGCATCTCTCACAAGTCTGAGTGTTGGGAGGTAAGAGGAGAGGGTTGTCTGTGTACATGAGGCAGTTGCTACACTGTCTCAGAATGCCCAAATGCACCAGGTCCATAGGAGAAAGCACTGGGAACTGCCCTTTAATCATGCCAGGACGGGTGGTCATAACTACTAAGTACTGGAACTATTTCCATGAAGAATGACTAGTGCTGATGGCCCTTAGGTGTGCTATAATAATTCCTACAAAAACCTTTTGAAGTGCAAAAGAGAAAGAACTAGCAAGATCTAAGGGAAAAACCGAAGACCAGACTTTCTGGCACCAGTAATAGTTTACCTCAGCTCGGCACCACTGAGCGGAGCTTAAACAAGTGCAGACCCGTGCAAATATGGGTTTTTAAACCAAAAAGTTGAAAGAGATGGAAAAACTGTAAAAAAATGTAACATAATGATATAAACATTAACCCATTATAGTGACATGCAAATATAACAGATAATCAGCCATACTGTGAGAAATAGGCATGAAGAAAAGGCACCAGAAATCATCATACTGCCACTGTTATGAAGCATAATGACTTCTGTCACACATAACTAATAAGTAAACAAAATGCACTTACAGCTACTGGGAAAATTGCAAAATGACTATCACAGATTAGCTAACCCAGATCCATCACTAACCACATATGCATATAACTAGTCAACATCACATAATTAAAGAACACCAAAATGGTTAAGACTACCCACAACCTGAACATAAATAAACAGCCATACTCATTTGTCATTAAAACTAATAACATATAAACTATATGCATTTATACAATAGCATTACATTGCATGACCTTCCTTAGATGTCAAGGGGAGCATATTGGGTAGCATAGTAGGTCATGTGCACTTGTATGAAAAGATATGGCTTTACCACAATTGCCTAGCATTCTATTGTACAATGTTGGTGGCATGCTGGTTGTAATATACCTAGGAAACCTGTCAGCAACAAACATTTTGATATGGTACTAGATACTGTAAGCTGGTATCAGCATGACAAATTGCTTTCAAAACTCAGTAGTCTACAGATGGTTATCCAGTATTCATGCACAGTTTTACTATGTATTCTGACCATATGGCATCTAACCATATCATACACTCACTGGCACCTTCCTGTTTCCTTAGACACCATTATAAACTTCTCTAAATATCATATACATTTTTCACAAAAAACTCCAATAACAGTTCAAGATACTGCCCTTTGCTTGTCATGCATCAAGCTGATGTCCTTAGAATCACATGCCCTTTAAAACCGGACATAATTACAAGGTGTTTATGCAGCAATTGCCCAAATAGTATGAAATATATATTTCTTCTAGACTCTGTTACCCAAGGAAGACACAGACCCAGCCTTGTTTCTGCTTCCCCAGTCATGCAGTGCTTCTTGTTGTCTTCATATCTGATAGAAAGCCCCGTAAACTGGTAATTCTTAATCTCTGACCACAACTTGTGCCATGTTCCACTTATAAGCCTGATACTGGACATCAAGGCTGATGTTTGTCTGCATTATAGCAATCTGTTTTCTAGGAACCTTAAGACTACAGTTTTCTAGCCAGGTGCAGTGGTTTCCCATTCTTGTCAGAAGTACTTAACATCCTGTGTAACAGCACCCATGCTTGTGTTTTATTCTAGCCCTCTGATTCTTTTTCCATTGGGCAGGCCCAAACCAGGTCCTTCAATGACAAAAGGAGTACAGATGTAAGAATATCGCTATGCAGATACTGCTGGGAGAATTTAAAATCAGGTAAAGAGGAGAGAAGAATCTGCCCAAGTTAGAGGTGGAAGAGAAACAGTAAAGCCTGAAAACAGAGACAGGCCTATACTTTCTGAAAGAAAAACATTGTTGGATTGGGAAAATGGAAAAAGTAGAAGAGCAGCAGACTAATGGCAGCTGTGGATTATTGGAGTGCAAAGGGTAAAGTTTGAGGAGAGAGGACTGAGGTTTAGTGGTCTCAAACTGCAAGATCTATCTGAGGAACTTAGCCAATCATGCATGTATATTATGATAATGGAATTGAAAAGCCACAGTTTTTAGAAATGTGTAAGCATTCCTGGATTGCAGATGGGTGTCTTCAATGTGTTAAAGAAAATCTGTCAATAAAGGTTATTTAATTTAAAAGTCTTTAACATTTTCTGCTTGTTTAGTGGCTGCCTCCTATCCTGCAGGCCATGACTAGTTGATGAAAATATTCAGATTAACTTACAAATGAAAATGAGTGTTGTCAGGCTTGCATTTTTGCACCATTTGAAGATCAATGAATTTTTAACAAGCACGTTTCTCAGTTTCATTGGGTGGTCTCGGAACATGTCATTTCCTTGTAATATAGGTGGTTCTGGTATCAGAACTGAGTGACATATTTCATTATATGCAACTGCTAACAGTTGCATTTCAGCTGTTTTTGGTATAAACAGGGCTCTTGGTTTTGCAAACACTGCATATAATCATCTGTCAGTGATGACAATAGTACTCATCTGCCAATGGGCCATTCCTGGGGAAAAGACAACTTTTTTTAATCAAAAAAGACAAGCTATAAAAACTACCCCTTTGTAGAATGCACATATTTGGGTCTTTCATAGTTTTCAATCAAATGAGAATATTTAAGAATGAAACAAAAATGGAGAATACCTATTTATTTATTGATTTATTTATTTATTGTTCATTTTGGAGAGAGAAGTTGCAGTAGCCTACCCACCTGCCCTCTTTTCTTACTTGCTGATTTAGTCCACCTTCTATACACTGACAACATTGCTCTTAGTGTGGTCTGGACATTAATAAAAGGTAAGTGGCTGATTTTCATCTTGTCTTGAAATTACTGGGAATATTACATTGGATAGATGATTGGCAAATATTTGATTAACTTGCTCCAATACCTTGTAACATCAGAACTAGTTATATTAGTTTAGGGGATTTAACAGGCAAACATCTACAGGTGGGGAGTGAGGAATGTGCCCCTCACATTAACGCATTTTTGCTAGTTTGTGGAGACCCTCAAAAAGACAAGATGACATAAACCATAGTCTGTTTGGAGATACCAAGCCATGACTAATGGAAGTACTGAGAAGGGGGAGTCGCCAGTAGAGGTGGGGACTAAGGTTTACTGTACTGTGGCACCAGAGGTATTCACTGAGCTCCTCAACTAGGGATCTATTTCACCTAAGCCTAAGCCTAAATAACACAGTAAAAATAGAAGAGCATAGAATATCCTCTTTAAAGGAGTAAATCCTAAGAAGGTGGGTCAACAAGACTATAGACCTTTATAGGAAGAAATTTAGAAACAGAATATAATAAAAATAAGTGGAAAACAAATTCATTTCAGCTTCAGAAAAAAATACATTAAATACAAAGTGCTTTAAAATGAGTGTGAAGCTGCACATATCTTTTAAAAAAGACCATGTAAAAAGAAACACCTTACGTGAAGAATGATAAACATCTAATAAGACATGAACCTAGACAAAGCAAACTAAACTGAAGTGAATAGTAAGCCTTTGATTAATGGCATCTGATACAACCAAAAGTATTAACCTTTACCTTACTTATCTTTACCTGTAAAAGAATGGCATATAATTATATGTTAAGTGTACACTACGCTTGCAATATGCAAATATGGTTAAATATATAAAGTATTAAAAATGAATCTCTTTTGTGTGGTGTACCACAAGACAGCATACTATGCATCTTTTTGCTTGTGACATACACTGATGGATTGAGGTGTGAATAAATTGTAGCATTCATCTGTTTCCTGAATGTATACTACTGTGTACAACTGAAATATGTTTGAAACTGCCCGTGCATATCTAAGGCAGGACTGCAGTCTGCTGAAGTTACATTTAAAAGGCAAGTGTTTGCTGCTTCTTTGAATAACATTAGTTAAAGCTGCATTTATTCTTTAAAATTGCAGTTATTCAGCATACTACCATAGCAGCAAGGTGTCTGACAGCTGCCATGTGGTTTCTGTTGATGGCAAGAAGCAAGAGGGATCAGCACAGAAAACAAGCAAAGTTGCTAACAATAAGCTGTCCTTGTTTTTGTAAGGGAAACTGAGTATAGATTCCTACTGCATTAGAACTGTCCCCATTGAAGGTTCAGGCTAGCTTGGGGCACATAAAGTGCCCATTTTGGAATTTGTACCACAGCAGAGTGGGAGAAACTCTAAGCACAATTGTATTCCTACATGCATTAGCCAAAATGCACAGCACAATGCATGGCTTGTCATCCCAGGCTTGTGGTGTTAATGTAAGTACAAATGTCAGCACAGCAATCTTCTGAACTCTTGGCACAAACCACTTATATAATACAACACAATAAAAAGTCTTTCTCTCTATTTTTGTGGCCATATGATTGTACCCACTGCGATATTGTACAGCTGCAGTACATATGAGGTAGACTAAATGTCCCATGTGTGAAGACATCTAGTATTGGTCAGCAGATCAGACAAACTTTAGGCAGAAATACATGCAGTATAAAACAAATAACATTTTGGGTTTGAAAAAATAAATAAATAAAAATAGATCCTTAGCATTATAGTTTCACAGAAGTCAACATAATTCATATTCAAATGAAACTCTGAAATTGAACTGAACTTGTCAGCAGTTCCTACATCACATTACAAAAAAGAAGCACTTATCAATAAAAAATGTTGACTTTGTTGGTGACAGACTGTAACAATATAAGAAGACTGATGGTGGCATGAAAGGAGAGAGAAAATGAGAAATGTTTAATTAGAATGTACTATATAAAACCATACTATAAAAGTTAATTGTGATTGACAATACTCTGTATGACTCAGTGGCAACATGAGTTAAGTTGTACTAGCTTTTCATTGTGTATCCTGTTGATACTGAGAACATTTTTTTAATATACCAGTACCTAGCTTGATGATTGCATGCGTGCATTGTTTACACATCTTCCAAATAGCATCAGTTAGGATACACAAAGAGAAAAACAAATTAAACTCCTGATACAAAATAATTTTATTTGTAAATGTTCACACCTATATGTATAGGTGCACTCATAGAAACACGCGCGCACACACACACACACACACACACACACACACACACACACACACACACACACACACACACACACACACATTTGTTGATATTTCAGAAATATCAAAACCATTATGATATGAACCATTATGATCATTCCTCTCAATCTGTACACATCAAAAATCTGGACATTAAACAACATAAAATTTGCATGAATAATAATGTAACTCTGCCCAATCCAATGGAATTGTGGCATACCAACATTCAAATAATTGTGAAAATGCTCCCCAAGTTAACATTAACTCTGAAAATATACATGCACACAGAAGCAATAGTTAAAGTCCCAATCTTAAGGAAAGTAGGCAATAGGCATGTAAAACACGTTGCAATCTACTTTCTGCCCTACAACACGTCTAGCAAGGTGTTAGCTGCACCCTTACATAAATTCATTAAAGTAATATACATCAGTAACTGTAACACTATATATACAAGAACTGTGCACTCTATTAATTATTAATAGGAAACTAAAGTCTGGCATAACAATCACTGGCATAACAAGCCACTGTCGCTGTCAATATGTGGGTATCAGGTCATTATGATCAAAATCTGATTCAAAAACTTTCTGCTCTTGTAGTTATGTAAATGCCAATGTGCATTAGTAGGTTTTATTTATTTATTTATTTGTCTGTTTATAGTTTGTTTACCGGGAAAGTCCATTGGGCCAAAAAGAGCCCATTTTCAACGGAGGCCCGGAGAGAAAAGCTCCATTATACATATAAGCAATTATACAATTAACAAGTATACAAGTTATAACAAAGCTTCAAGGGACTGTATGCAAAAACGTATGACATATAACAAACAGGAAAAAGATAACTAAATTAGGTACAACAAAAATTATACTGTATCAATTCGTATCAGAGCCTTTAATGCAGTATCAACAATAACATATTTTTAAGCAAAATATGAAACATTTGAGGTTTGTTGCTGCTTGAAATGTATTACAGTATTAAAGAGTAGCGAGATATCCTAGGGTAATAGATTAAGGTTTTTAGGAAGCATGAAATATTAGGGAATGAGTAACACAGGAAATAGAGTGGAAGATAAGGGCAGTGGGGAGATATGTCTTGGAATGAGTTGAGGGGATAGAGTAGGGTAGTAAGGATAAGATACAGGGGAGTCAGGTGGGGTGAGAGCAAAAGCATTTCCAGTGAGAAGAGAGATGGGAATGGAGAAAGGTCTTAAAGGAGGAGTGGTTGTTGTTGTTACAAATGTGTGGCGGAAGGGAATTCCAGAGCTGTGCTAAGGAGAAGGATAATAGAAATGTACCAGGAGTACTTGTGGGTTTGTACACTTCTAGTAGATTCTGATTGTTGGACCTGAGTAGTCGATCAGGCTTGCGCATTTTGAGAGTAGAAGCAAGGGAGGGGCATAGAGCAGGTCTAAAGATGAGTTTGTGTGCATGTGAAAGTTGGGTGTAGGAGAGACAATTAGGCAGTTTTAGCCAGTTTAAGGTATGGAGCGCATCGCAATAGTGAGAGGAGAATTTGGATCTGGTAGCAAACTTAGCGATTTTATTGTAGCAGGAAGACAATTTTGTCTTAAGTGAGGATTGAAGATTAGTAAGGAGAGGGGCTTCATACAGGAAGGAGGGAATAAGGTAGGTGCTAGAGCAGATATGCTTGGCTGAGGGAGTAAGATAACAACTGTGGCAATAAAGCATACCTAGTTTTTGGTGAGTTGCTTTAATGTTAGTTTGTAGGTGAATATCAAATTTTAATTACTCATCAATAATAACTCCTAGAAGCTTTGCATGGGGGCAGTTTCAATGGAAGTGCTGTTTTGACTAGTTATGAGGAAAGTATTCTTGTCAATACTGGTACATTTGATGGGGTGAATAGCATGATTTTGGATTTAGCTGCATTGAGAGATAGGTGGTAATTAAGCATCCAATGCTCAGTAGAAGGCAAGGCTTTTTGAGTTAATTCTATGAGTGTGGAGAGGGATTTGACAGAGCAGATGATTGTGGAGCCATCCCCGTATTGGACTAGTTTAGCAATAGGGATGCACTGATAGAAGTCATTTATAAAGATATTAAATAATAATGGGCCTAAAACAGAGCCTTGGGGAATGACAGTCAGAATATTAAGGAAGGAGGAAGTGCAGTTTTTCCACCTGATGGCTTGTTGCCTGTCAAAGAGGTAACTGGAAAACCAGTGAATAGTGGGGTTTAACAGATTGAGATGAGAGAGTTTGGGCAAGGAATGATTGTGAGAAATGGTCAAAAGCCTTAGATAAGTCGAGAAGCAGAGTAGATACAAAATTACCAGAGTCCCGTGCGTGGTTGATAGTTTCTAGAAAGGAAAGGAGAGCGGCTGTGGTGCTTTGCCTGCGTCTGAATCCAGGTTGTGTGGGGGTTAGCAGCTAATTGTCTATGAGGTAGGGAAGGAGGTGTAGGTGAATACATTTTTCAAGAATTTTTGAGATGGGGGATAAGATAGCTATTGGTCGGAAGTTAGAGATATCTGTGTTGTTGCTGCCTTTGTGAAGGGGAATTTCCAGAGTAGGGGTGTGTATGATTCTTGAGTTGAATAATTTATTAGGACTGAAATAGGGAAAGCGATGCCATCAGCAACTAGTTTAAGAAAATTAAATGGAAGGTCAGCTGGGGCATTTGAGCTTGGTTTGAGTTTCTGTAGGAGATTTTTATGGTGGTATAGGAATAGGTTTAATAGTAAAAAGGGGGAGATAAGTAGTGAAAGGGGGGAGTTGAGTAGTTTTGGTGCTAGAGAAGGTTATATTAAGAGTGGTGGATGTTTTGTAAACAAATCTGGTAGCTGATGATGCTGGGCACAGTCTCATACCTGTAACTGTCCCCAAATTTGACTCATATTTTAGCTCTATCCAGGTCTCTCTTCTTAATCCCAAGTCCATCCTAAAACTGGTGACTTTTGGAGAAAAGGTTGTAAATCACATAATATATAATGACAATAATTAGAGTTATACACTTCTTTTACTTCAGAAAATGTATATCAGTTCATAGGATCTTATTCTGTCAATTTGTCAAATTAAACCACACAGCCAACAATGTAAAAATACACGACACCAACAGCCTGGTTGTTGAAAGCTAAAACTGGATGACAGACTCCTCGGCTCGAACTAATAAAATTTGTTACCAAATAAATCCACCAACAGAATCAGGTTAAGCGCTTTCATCTAATGTAATCAGACTTCCTCAGAACATCAAATGAAAGCGCTTAACCTGAGTCTGTTGGTGGATTTATTTGGTAACAAATTTTAGCTTGGTGTCGTGTATTTTTAATTTGTCAAATTAATGTAACTATATATATATATATATATATATATATATATACACACACACACACACACACACACACACACACACACACACACACACACACACACACACACACACGGTTCCCCTTCAGAAGGTGGAAAGGCTGAAATCTCGAAATGCATAAGGCCGAAGCCTTAGTCTCGAATTTCAGAAGCTTGACCTTCTGAAAAGGAAATAAAAAAAAAACAACAAAACAATGTTTCTGCAAGGGGGCAAGCCCCCCTGCACCACCCACACCCCTCGCTACTTATTTATTCCAACTACAAGATCGCACTACAGCACAGAAAGGGAAATCTCCCTTTCTGCGCTGTATGCTGATCCCCATTCAGAAGGTCGAGCTTCTGAAATTTCGAGCATATGGTCTCGACCACATGTATTTTGAGATTTCAGCCATTCGACCTTCTGAAGGCGAACCATGTATACACATCACTAAGTCATGGTTCTTATGCATGTAAAAGTTTAGTGTGCAGTGGATGCCCCACCCCCTTTACTGTATTCCTTTTGGAATCTGCCATACGTTTCTTTTTGAATAAATCCGATTCTGAGTTTCTTCAATAGCATGTATTAAAAGCATAATTATTTAAAACTATCTGCAGCCTCTGCAGTTCAGCCACAGGAATCCATTAATTCAAGCTAATGGTACTTATTTGAACCGAGATGCAGTTTGAACATTTTTGTTCCTGGGAACCAGGTGACCATATTATTATTGTCTTCCTGCAAGGAAGGTTTACTAAAATGTGACAGGGAAAAGAAAGAGTGTGTCGAAAGAGAGAGAGAATACAGAGAAATAATACTGACCAAGAAGTTGAACGGAAGAAGACTTAAAACAGGCTTTTATGAAATTCCACAGTTGAGCTTAGCAGGAGCAGAGATCATACCTCTCAACTGTCCATAGTTTAGCAGAATATCTACTTTTGCTACATATTTTTGGTCTCAAAAAATTATTTTTTCTGGCAAATCACTGAAGACTGAAGTCACTATATAATGTCATACATTTGAGTTTGAGAAAATCCATACTAACACGGATCCTGTTATTCTAGCAAATGTCAACATTTTTAGGAGCAATATTTAAAATCTATCCCTATTTTTGGGCTTTTATTCCTGGTTGAGAGGTGTGCAAAAAACAGGGGTAGGAAGTTGGCATAATGGTTAAGGTGTTTACCTTACAGACACAAGGTGCAGGATTTGATTCTCACATGAGGTAATTGGCTAGCCTTAAAATGGCCTGCAAGGGCAGTTAGCCTAGTATTAATCTATGAACCTATGAACATATTGTAACAAGGGAGCTGGCACTTAATACAGAGGATTAATAGTATGAACTATTAGTCACCTACTTCATATAGTCCAG
The DNA here is from genome assembly GCF_019279795.1 of Protopterus annectens. Taxonomy (NCBI): domain Eukaryota; kingdom Metazoa; phylum Chordata; order Ceratodontiformes; family Protopteridae; genus Protopterus; species Protopterus annectens. Next base: position 995,263,872 of record NC_056745.1, on the reverse strand, counting down.
GATTCTAGTCTCTCAGCCTCCATGTGTCGACTTCATGACTCCAAGGAAGTGACTTATGATAATGACTTCCTCTATGTGGCCAGGAAGCACCAACCCTTTGCTGGTCACACTCCAGATAAACAGGAACCTAGTCCTTGTCCACTTAAAGGATCTATAAGGGTGATAACCCAGTCTGTTAAATGGTGTAAAGGAATGCAAATGTCTTGGGGGGGGGGTCATTTGGGAATACAGAAATCAAGGAAAACATTTAACTAAGAAGTTCCTTTCAATGTGTTCCAAAGCACTTCAACCAGCTTCTTACATTAGGAATTAGAGTCAAAACCAGACATAGTTAGCATAAGCCACATTATAAACTTTGGCAGTATCCACTTATAATTTTGATAGAACTGGGGGGGTTCACTTTAATGTGCTTTTAGTGAGGAGCAAGATGTCTTCGCGTCTTAACATATAAGTTGGCTGCTTAACCCACCCCACTCTCATATGTTATTTATGCAACTGAAAGAAAAAGTACTAAGTGGGAGTTAATGGGGTGGAAGCCCCTTTTATATGGTAATATAATTCATGACATTGTTAACTACTAGTGCTACAGTCATTCTTTTCTTTCTGATTTTTTTTTTTTTTTTCATTTTGATAATATCAGACAAAGGGTTAACAGAATGAGTCACTTGGGAATGATAGCTTTAGCTGTCAGAATGAGTATCTTTCATTCTGCCCCTGGCCACCACCTGTATTACCGTAAAGGCGGCAGCCATACCTCGCAACCTGTTAGTGCAAGAAATCTGGGCAAAGTCAGAAATAATGAGACACGTTTTGGTTTAGCATGACTTTCTGAAGGGTATGAAGTATGAAACACAAATGTACATCATTATTTATTTAATTCAATACTCAATGATTTGTCACAAAACCATCTGGACAGCTAAGGGATATGACAGTAGTCTTAATCTTAACAATCCATTCAAAATCGAACATTCTAGCAGGATCAAAACAAAAATATAAGACAGTATCAGGGATATCCTCCAAAACACACACACACACACACACACACACACACACACACACACACACACACACACACACACACACACACACACACACACACACACACACACAGTTCTTGCAACATCCACACTAAGCACATAAACACCTTTACCACTGTGTGGTAATGGCTTTTTGTTACCCAAAAACATTGCAGTACTGTTTGATTGTAAGCTTATTCACTATCACTCCATTTTGTTTAGGATAAACCAGAAAGTCTGCCTATCATTGGTTTGAATTTGAGCCAGTGAAAGAGAAGAAACTGTATCTGTCTGATGCAATATCGGGGCACAGAGCAGACAGAGAGTCACAAGTTCAAAATCGTGGAGTTCTGCCAAATGCTGAGCAGTTGAGAGCTGTACTTTATGTTCTTCAATCTATTTCTAATATTAAGTAGGTCATCCTCATAAACGATTGGAATCCTAACCATGCAGTTCTCACGAATGTAAGGGATATATTCTGCAGATTTTTCCTACTAGCAATTTGTATTATACTCAGTTGCAGAAACTAATTTTCTTTCCTGTAAAATGAAATCAATAAGCGAAATACAAAAATAATTGCTGTGGGTCATATGTGTGTTGTGTAAGGTAATGCAGTTTTTCATATCATGCTGATCCCTTTACTCGCATGGTAAAAGGCAGTGGGACTTTAGTTGAAGAACGTACCATCCTCTTATGTTACATACACAGCATTGTCAACGCCCCCCCCCCCCTTTCAACATGCATTTAGGATGCCAAGAGAAACTGCAGCACAAAATAAAATCCTACGATAAGCAAACATTCTTTTGACAAGCACTAAAATGGTTTACAACCAACTAAAATTACATACCTACAGGCAAACAAAATATACACAGAATATTTCATTTCTAGTTACAGCATGTCTCACTTTTCTAGTAAGAAAGCTGTACACCAAATATTCAGTTCGTACAGACAACAAAACATTTAAGAACGGCTCATAAAAGAAAGCATGTGCATGAGCATAAAATTAAAATAAGAATGAAAATAAAACTGAGATTTAAAGGGATCAATCGGGAGTTTGTAGCACACTATTATTCTGAGCCCAAAATCAGGAAATACCAAGGAATTCAGTACACTTGAAAGGTTTAATTATGATTGAGCTAAACCTCTTCTGCAACATCAACAGAATGGTTAGGAGGGACAGGTATATTTCGCAGAGGATACTGCTGCTGTGGAGCAGACTTCCCTTCCACATAAAACAAAGTTCATGCCTGACCATTTTCAAGCACTACTTAGATTTATAGAAGGGAGGCAGAAAATTTACCCCAGGACTTACCCTTGTACTTCTAAAGGACAGAGGAAGCTCCTAAATGCTTTTTCCCATACATGGATCCCCTCAAATTATCTATGGTATTATCCCAGTTATTCTTATTAGGGGTAAAATATAATTATTACATGATTAATATGGGTGTCAACTTTGAGAAAAACAGAGCAGCGCTAAAATAAGAAGAGAATACTTATATATGTATATATAGATATATATATATATATATATATATATATATATATATATATATATTCCAACTGAAACACTGCTGCTTAATTTGAATTGTTCATTGGTAACACTAGCAGCAGACATAAACAAAATGCTGTATACTTTGATGAAGGCTATGTACTTCAGAGCTTTGTCTTTAACTAATATCAAGAACCAAAATGGAGCATATGTCCATGCAGCATGAAAAATAAGAACAAATTACCAAGAAAATTCTGCTCACATATTGCTCATATAAGGAGATGCAACCAAAAAAATGAGCCTTGTGACCATTTGTTCTTTGAATATGGCCTGTCACACAGAGGGTGCATTTGTCCAGAGAACCACTCTTAAAATTGTCTGTTCACTACACAAGAGTATCCATAGTACTCGGTCTTCACTACACAGGAGTGTCCAGCCTACTGGCTCTTCACTACACAGGAGTGTCCAACTTACTGGCTCTTCACTACACAGGAATGTCCAACCTACTGGTTATTCACTACACAGGAGTGTCTAACTTACTGGCTCTTCACTACACAGGAGTGTCCAACCTACTGGCTATTCACTACACAGGAGTGTCCAACTTACTGGCTCTTCACTACACAGGAGTGTCTAACCTACTGGCTATTCACTACACAGGAGTGGCCAACTTACTGGCTCTTCACTACACAAGAGTGTCCAACCTACTGGCTCTTCACTACACAGGAGTATAGTGTAGATCCAGTTTTTAAGAGACAGTAGGTAGAACACTAATGAAGTCCTTTTTCATCAATAGTTGGAGAATATGACCAAAGAGTTTTGTATTAGAGGTTATAGCTCAGGGTAATTGAAACCACTAGGAAAACGATGTTGTGTCAGCAAGAAGATGTGTGACTATGGCTGTTGGTTATGTTATGAAATACAATAGGGATGCAAAAGCAGAGTATACAAAAGAATTGGGCTATACTACAGTCTAACACTGATGTTCGGGGAATAGTTGGTGAGTCATATAAATTTATTTTTAAAAAAGAGAAAAATCTCAAACATCAGATATGTTATAAGGATTTTTGCTTATCTACTCACAACAGTTTAAAATTTAAGAAGAAAGAGATACATCTCTGTTACAATTGGGTTTTCTATAATGAAATTAATACATCTCCTGTTTTCCAACATCAAATTACTAAACAGGATTTTGAATTCACTGTTTATGTTACATGTTATACTGACAATGTTATTTTTCAAATTGCGCTGTCTGTAATAGTTTTTACATGGGAAAAACAAACCAAACGTTGAAGGAAAGGATTAGTTCTCACTTGCTGGATATACGTAGGGGCACTGAAACAAATACTCTTCTTCTTCTTTCGGCTTTTCCCGGTTAGGGGTTGCTACAGAGGATCATCTGTCCACTCATGATTGGCAGTGGAGTTTTACAGTGCTGAGTTGCCAGCCCGGCGCCCGACCTTCCACAGAAGGCACACACATGCACACACTCACACCTAGGGCCAATTTAGAGTGTCCAATCTACCTATAGCATATCTTTGGGATGTGGGAGGAAACCGGAGCACCCGGAGTAAACCCACACGACCACAGGGAGGACATGCAGACTCCACACAGAATGCACCCCAGCACTGAAACAAATACTCTATAGAAACATATTCACCCTAAGAGTAATGAACACAGATTTAAGTTTGGAGTGCTGCATAGAGTCTCTTTACGTATTTGGAGTGGTGATTTGGTCACTAAAACTGAGATGTTTAAATACAAGTGGATTAATTACTTTAGATCTGATGTACACCCCAGTTTAAATAATAAAAACTGTTTAAAACCTGTACTTAAAAATTAAACATCATTTTTTGGATTGATACCTTATATATTTTTTGTAGTGTTGTTTTAATTTTATGTATTTTTTTAATTTTATTATGTATTTCTCTAGGTTGTGATATTAATATGTATTTATTTATGCTTATAAAGGATTTTGTTGACAGTTTGAATTAATTGTGTCAATATAATCATGTGATTTTGCATTTAATTTTGATAGGCTGGCTGTGTGTGTGTGTGTGTGTGTGTGTGTGTGTGTGTGTGTGTGTGTGTGTGTGTGTGTGTGTATAACAGTGGAGAGCATAAAGTGATTTTATTAAGCATTGATAAAGAGTTCATACCCAAAAGTCTATGTATAGATATTGGTGTGTGTGTGTGTGTGTGTGTGTGTGTGTGTGTGTGTGTGTGTGTGTGTGTGTGTGTGTGTGTGTGTGTGTGTGTGCGTGTGTGCGTGTGTGTGTGTGTGTGAAGATATATGAACATTTGGTTTATATAACTACACATCATGTAAAAGCATTCAAATAAATTATAAAACCTCTTTCAGTCCAAGGTGAAATAATTCCCCAACATTTATGATCCACATTTTCTCTTTTTTTAATTCTCTCTTCATATCAATTAATTTAAATAATAAAAATCAACTTTATTAATTCCAGTAAAAGAAAAAACGAGTAGTGAAATGTGTCTTAATATGTTTATGCAGTACACTTCACTCTCTGCTGCAGTGTGTATCAGTGATTTGCATGGACTTTTTTATGTTATGTGGCTTGTCTCATATAAAAACAGATTGCCAAATAAAGAACATTACCACTGAAGGACATAATGATCTGTTTATATCGCATTATGTGTGCATTACAGAAGAAAATATCTTAGGTTTTAAAAGATGTTAACAAATGGAACAGTTTCCATATGGGAAACAGAGCTATTGTTTGTGGCCAAGAAAGATATGAAGATTCTAAAGTGCCAAGGCGTCATAAACGTCAAAAGATACTCCCAGGGATTCATGAAGCTCGGAGCAAGGACAGTTTTAGCCTTGCACCTAGCGTCCTCATTACAGATGGTGCAGCAGCGCCATATGAATATTTATGAGGGCGCACTGCCGCACCTTCAACGTGCACAGGAAACGTGTGTGAGTGCAGGGGGCATGATCAAGTGCTCTACGGAGGTGAAAACATGCCCCCACAGTTGTACAACCTACTATGCTTACTATTAGAGCCCGCCTCTAATAGTAAGCAATTAATTCAGTGTCCGTGGATACTGAAATGTATGCTAAGCATACAAGACTGTCCACAAACACTGAAATAAAATCAAAGTAGTAAACAGACAAGTACGTAGTGGAATGTTGAGCCCCATCCCTAGACCTTTCACAATTAGATTCCCCATGTCTCTATTTTACAGTTGTATTGCTTCAATATCGAAAATGTAAGCAAAGCGCAAGAATGTTTGTGTGTCACTGTCCTCTGCTTAGCGTAGCTTACACATCAAAATCATTCAAATAGAGAAAAACATGCAGAATCAACGCTAACATTAATAATGTAGTGGTTAGAGCATCCCTGTAACGAACAGGCATTCACAGTTCGAGTCCAGCTATAGCACATATCATTTTCCATGTGGAATGTCGTTTTTCTGTATAACCTACATAATAACATATAAATGTTAACTGGAGTAACCCATGAAATGTTTAACTAATGTCATGAAATCAAAGTGGTAGTGTCATAATGAATAAAGCACTAGTAAGCAGGTGTAAGTACAAATAAGCAGTAGTAAACTTATATAAGTACCAGTAAGCAAGTCTGAGTGCGCTTGCGTGGGTGTAAGCAGTGCCCAGCATAGGAAATGTATATAATTAAGTAGATATATGTGCATGTGTATGTACAGATATATATATATATATATATATATATATATATATATATATATGGATCGACATCGACAGACCATTTGATCGAAATTCATTTGGTCAACAGCTTATTTGGTCGACAACCAGTATTCAAGGTACATAACAGGGATTTGCCCCCCTCCCCAATGTTGTGCGACCCTGGAATTGGTATATAGAGTTAGGGGCGTGTGGGGGGCACAGCCCCCCATCTATTTTTGTTTAAAATGTGTAGTTTTTGTTGAATTTTTCATGTTTTAAACGAAAATAGGTGGGGGGCTTCACCCCCACACCCCCCAATGTGGGGCACCCCCCTAACTATATATATCAACTCCAGGGTCACACAACATAGGGGAGGGGGGCAAAGCCCCAGGTTTTTGCCTTGAATACTGGTTGTCGACCAAATGAGCTATTGACCAAATGAATGTCGATCAAATGGTCTGTTGATCTTCTGAGGTAGATCCATATATATATATATATATATATATATATATATATATATATATATATATATATATATATATATATCTATGAAGAATGAACATTGCAACAAGAAAGCATACAAAACGTATGAGAAGGGAATCAACAGCAACTCCAGTATTATTTTGTGCTGTCAGTGTATGTCATACCCAGCTGGGCAGGGGTGAGCAAAGCTCTGCTACTCATACCACAGGCAGGATACTACCAGTGGGAGTAACATTGCCAATCTGCTAAGTCTACTCTACAAACAATCACAGAGTAGCCCCTGGTGTGGGACTACCCAAAAATTGCTAGGATGGTTGGACCTCCGACCATTACACAAGCAAGGGCAGGTGTGTTCAAGGACTAAATGGTGGGAGAGCCTGATAATACATGGGTTGGGACAACATATGTGAAGGGCCCCTAATGCTGGGGAGAGGGCAATGTGTGGAGGTGTGTCATGGCTGTGAAAGCAACTAGAAAATGGATGGTCTGCGTGTATGTCAAACCCAGGTGGTGTATGTAATTATGGATCCAGGCGTGTCATGGTTGGATGGCCAGGTTCTAATTGGCCCGCATCGTGGAAGTCAGCGAGTTCGTTATAAGTACATATGCATACAGATATGCATACATCTATACGTAGAAGTACATTCCTTGTAACACAATCATTCCTTTTGCAGACATAAATAACATGAAAGTGCCCCTACAAACCTCGACAGTAGATAGAATAATATGTTGTGCATAAGAGGGAAGGGACAAAACTGCTAAAATGCAGAAGAGTGTCCGAAGTCAAAGATGTTCTCAAAAAATCAAATGTGAGGACTTTCTCACACATGGAATCATTCCTGTGATCTTCCCACTACGGCAATGCCAATCACTAAACCGGTCCTAATTGTAAAATAATTTCGCCGAACTCATACATTATTAACTCTCATGTGTAACGTGCGCATTACAACATAGTCATACCTATTAATTTATTGTAGTGTCATGTCAACAGGAGTAAGGATGTAATGAAGTATAGAGTCTAATCTTGAAATAAAGATGTGTGCCCCAGGTGGGACAACCCAAAAATTGCGAATAGTGTCCTTTTGGTCACTCATTTCACCAATGTTTGGGGACAAAAAGTTTGGGATGTCTGAGGATACGTGGAGTGAGTCAACCCATGGGATGGGTCGACAGGAGAAGGGAGTGGCCAATGTGCAGCAGTATGGATACACCCTGTATCCAACTGGAGAATGGATGACTGCTGTGTTAGTGTAGTGTTGGGGTGGGTGTTCGGGGAACTAGGAGTCATGGTTATATGGGTATATATGCAAATTAAGCAGCACAGCAATAGTGTAGTGGTTAGAGCATCTGCCTAAAGAACAGACATTCCCGTTCCAAATCCCACTGCAGCACATACCATTTTCCATTGGTAATCTGTATATGAACATATTTCGACATCTGTCTGCTGTATAACCTGCATAATAACAATTAAAAGTGAACTGGAGCGAAGTGTCAGTACATAATGAATAAGGCACTAGTAAACAGGTTTAAACATAAATATGCACCAGCAAGCGTGTTTAAGTGCATTTGCACAGGGGTATGCATTGCCTTACAGACATATATGTGTGTATGTGTGTGTGTGTGTGTGTGTGTGTGTGTGTGTGTGTGTGTGTATATATATATATATATATATATATATATATATATATATATATATATATATATACATACATATGTATATATATATATATATATATATATAAAATATATATATATATGTGTGTGTGTGTGTGTGTGTGTGTGTGTGTGTGTGTGTGTGTGTGTGTGTGTGTGTGTGTGTGTGTGTGTGTGTGTGTGCGTAGATATACACAGATATACAGCTATGATAGGAAACAGCGCACAAGAATGACATATATTCACAGGCTATGCCAATAGAAGTGAGGGGCCCAAGCAAGAAACATGTAACACATAGCATGACCTCCCCCCCACCCCCAGCCAGACAGAGGAAACATACACACAAACCCGTAAACAATGTAAATAGTTCACTGCTCCACAGGCAGGATACAACCGGGGGGGGGGTACACAGTGCACCCGTGAAATCTAATCTTGGAACACAGATAGGAGCGTCCCTTGAGGGACGCCCCAAAAATTGACATATAACCAAAGGAAGGTGATACGCTGACCATTTTGGCCGGGGTGTGTACATCCCCAAAATACAAGGGTGGAAAAGCCTGATGACCCATGGGTTGAGACAACGTATGACATGGGTCCCATGAAGTGGAGAGTGGGCAGCGTGTAGTGGTGTGTTCAGACCTGACCAGCACCCAGAGTAAGGATTGCTGCTGTAGAGGAGGTGCGGGTGGAGGACCTATGGGTAGCTAGTTATGGGTCTAGGTGTACAGGTGTTGGCTGATGTGGGTCTATATGGACAGTCCCAGGGATGTAAGTAAAAGTGTTCATTGGGCAGTGGCCTCGCCCAAGGAGCAGCCACACCTGCTACGAGTCCCACTGCAGCAAAGTGTAATCTACATGGCAAGAAACGGGATAACCAGATGTAAATGTATAAATGTAGAGGTATGTGTGCATGCATATCTACCCATAGCTACATGGGGATATACCTCTCCCTCTCCGTAGTACAAATGTATACATACAGAGACAGAATATTTACATACCCACATATATATATATATACATATGCAGACACCCATACATCCATATGTCGTTAGATATATATATAGACAGTAATATATAAATATATACATTATATATATATATATATATATATATATATATATATATATAGATATAGATATAGATATAGATATATATGTGTGTGTGTAAATATAATGTATATATCTAGGATATGATACAGCAGTTATGAATTACAAATGTTCACAGGCCATGCATATGGAGGTAAGGGGTGCAGTCAACAAACATGTAACATGTAGCATCAACCCACCCCACCCCCAGCCAGACTGTTGAAACATAGACACACAATAAAAGTAAACACACCACTGCTTCCCAGACCACATGCAGGATACTATCAGTGGTAGAGATATGCCAGGTTTAATTTTGAAACAAAGACATCAATGTCCCTTGTGAGACACCCCAAAAATTACTGATCATTGGAGTCAGTTTATGTCATGAGTCATCAAACCAGGCTGTAAATGTACATGGACCAGTAGGTTGTGCAAGCCTGATAACCCATGGGTCGACACAATGTACAACATGGGTCCTGACACGCAGAGAGTGGGCAGTGTGTAGTGGTGTGGTTAGACTCCACCTGCATCCACATTAAGGATGAGTGCTGTAGAGGAGGGGGAGGTGGGGGAACTATGGATATGAAATTATGGGCCTAGGCGTGCAAGTGTTGGCTGGCACAGTTGTATTAAGACCACCCAAGGGATGTAAGTAATATTCCTAAATGGGCAGAGCTTATGACCATACCTCTCAACCCCTAAGAGCAAATCCATTGGACAGGACATAAACCGTTGTGGGATCAAATAGGGCCCACACCTCTCAACTGTCCCTGATTTCAGGTACGTCCCTGATTTTGACTTAGATTTTAACTCTGTCCCTCTTAATCCCTCCTAAAAATAGTGACTTTTGGAGGAAAGGTGGTGAATTACACTTAATCAATAATGACAATAATTAAGAGTTAAAAACTTCTTTTACTTTAGAAAATGTGTATTAATTCACATGCTCTGATTCTGTCAATGTTCCAGGTTAATAGCAGTAATATTTTAAAAGTGTCCCCGATTGTCCCTGAGTGTTTCGTGACTTGTCCCTGAGTGTTTCGTGACTTGTCCCTGATTCAGTTGAAATTTGTTCCCACTTGTTTGAGAGGTCTGATAGGGACAGAAAGCACATATTCCACTTACAACCTTAGAAATCTGATAGAATAATTGGTATACATTAGCATGACTCGGCTGAAGGATGTGGGGCCCTAAACCCAATTACATATCTGTATTTAATGGTGTCAGTTCCCAGGTATTTGCCAGACAGGTGCAGATTGTAAGAGGAACACACCAATAGTATAAAGCAAACTCTGTCCAGGCCACGGATTCCATACAGTCGACCGGCATGCTTACGCCCAATGGGCAGCCATTCCCGATATGGGTCCCACTGCAGCACAGTCCAGTTTAAATGGCTAAGTATGGTATGACCATATGTGTCGTTGCATAACCCACTACACAACACCTATGAACACATAGTCACAACACCCCACTGTAGGCATGTAAGCCGATGTAATAGGCATCAGAAGGTATTATCATAGTCCTCACTCCCACCCAGGGGTGTGAGTGGCATATGCAAACACCAAATGCAGTGCATTTGCAAGTGCAGGAGCAAGCGGGTGTAAGCCTGTTTGGGCCAGTATGCGAGTATCACACTGGTGAATCAATGTAGAGGCTACCTGAGTGTAAGAAGTTGCAACCAGAGGTTAGCATTGCTTAGCTCTGTGCAAACCCGCTCACAACTGCTTTAAAGTGCCTTAATCACTCTGTACCCAACAGCTCGTGTTCTGGCTAGCGACAAAATGACCAGCCTCTGCAAAGCTAGAACACTGGATCCTGTACATCACAGTCATAGTAGTAAACCATTACACCATGACAGCAATACATATAAAAGAGGTATCAGCAAACTAATCCTCACAACAGGGAAATCAAATAAAATATGTGAACTGAATCTATGTATCTAATGTGCTATATATAACCTGCCACAGACCATAAATATGTTAATTGGAGTTCTGCAGTAAGCATACAGTTGAGATGTCACTGTAATAAAGATATGAAGTCCCCAGGATGGATACCAGACACATATATAGCCTGTAATGAGTAAGACATCGTTGACAAAAGGCAAATTTAATGCTAGATAACCAATAAGCAATGCTAACCGCAACACAGCCCAGATAAGTAATTGCAAGCAATGTGTATGGAAGCCAATACAGTATGCCCACAGGTACACCTCTTTAAGCAGTGCCAACCTGAAGTAAGCAGGTATGCCCATAGCTTAGCCTTTTCAAAACCGGCCAATTACGGAAAAAGTGCGAGAATCCGGCCCTACTTAAATCGAAGAGGCAGGAATATGGCTCATAGCTGGTTGTAGCATCCCCCTGCAGGCAGAATGGCTGGAGTGAGAGAAGGCACTCGCGCAGCGCTGGAGCATCCAGGAGTCCAAATTCATGGTATGGCTCCTGGTAAAGCACCATGAGAGGAGACTACTGAAGGGCCAGTACCAGTCTCGCCTGTGACCTTACTAGTGCCACAGGTATCCCACGGACTGGTGAGCAGGTCAGGCGCCATCATGCAGACTTGAAGTGGTGGAGGGGAGATGTCCTGGAACAATGTATCCAGGAAGCAAGGCAGATGCCGAATGCCCCAGAACTGAGTAAGTACTCCTTCCACTACGTAGTTAATAATTGCCTAGCTTGTGTATACTATGGCTAGGTATGGCTAAATATCACCGTACTTCTCTGACAGCTGCAGATGAGTGTGCTGTGAACCAGCAACCCTATGATGCTAGGCTGCAAAGATGCGTCGCAAGGCAGGTTAGTAAATAGCCTGCATGTACTGTCATAACAAATAAATGTAAGAGCCTCAGAAAGTGTTCTACCAGTATACAGAATTGAGTAATATGCTGTGAATAAAGGTGTAACCCCTGCATTGCTTCTTTTTACTCTGAAGTCATATGTTGTTGTACTGTTGCAGTTATTAAAGTGTACTGCTGTAGTAAGCTGTGTTACCCACACTGTGGTATGAAGAGAAAATGTGTATGAAGTGCTGTATAACAATGCCGGATGTGCAAACAGGTCAGTCATATTAGACTAAATACATTGCAAAGCCTCATAACAATTGCCTGATAGCATAATGTACAGTGATCTTAACTGTAATGCCTTTTTCACACACAGCAGGGCTTTGGATCCCAGGAGCGACAGTGAGTTGTATGCATAATCATTCCACACAACTGCACACAGTTTGTTAGAATGTTCAGTGAGAAAGCTGTATGCATATATACACTTAACAACTGTACAGATTATGCTAGAATGCTCAAACAGAAACTGGTATGCATATTGATACCCCTCAACTCTTCCAATCTGCCCAGTATGTCCGGATAAATGACCCACATCACCTGTTCTTTGCTCTGTTCCCCTGACAAATTAGTGTGAAGGCAGCTGTAAATGACATATAGCTGATAGTCAAGACTTGTACACAGTCAGAGAATGTACATGCAAACATACCTGTCATCATACATTTGGGGTCTTAAAAAGTTCATGTTCCTCGAAGTTCCTCAATGTTCCACATTGAAAGAGTCTGTCACACATTCAGTGTTAGGAATTTTTTTAAGTGAAATCCATGGTAAATAGAAATGAATCATATTAATCCATTAAATGATCTTCTATATAAGTAAAACCAGCATATTTTAACCATCCTATGACCTTCCTAGTTGAAGTTGTTAATAAGCCATTAGTATGTGTTCCACATTTTGGCCATTTGTTCCACATTATGAAGGTGAGTGTTCCTCATTTTGGAGATGGAAGGTTGAGAGCTATGCCTGTCATCCCAGCATCTCACCCAAAGTGTATGGCAGCAGTCAGCAGTCTCAAAACATGTTGCAGTAACACCTGCATCTTGTCAAGCCTGTATGTAAGACACAGGTCCCGTACATTCTAATCTGCAAATATACCATTGTAAAATATAACGCCATTGGGTAGTGTAATAATACGTGTAAGGGACAGACCACTGCAGTGACTATGAATGTTGTGCATACTACAAGGATTTATTAGTTGTTAATTGAACTCTCTCTCTCTCACCCCTACCATATGTGCAAAAATAACCGATTTGCACAACTCATTTGGTATGTCTACACTCCTAACCTTTGTTGGGACATATGTCCTATTGGTTTATAAATATTCACATCTGTTTCTTTGCATGTGCAGTGTTAAAATACTCCCATACTGGTGCCCTGTTGCCATCAATGAAACCTGCATGTTGTTGTAATGGCCACTGTTTACCCATACCTGCATGTGTTCTGCCTGCTCTGCAACTATGTTATATCTGGTGCCCTGGGTAATGGGAATACCTATGCATGCTGTTATAGCTAATCGTGAATGTTGTTGACTATTACTAACCAATATCTGCCTTAAACATGCTACATCATATTTCGTACGGGAAGGCCGGTCCCAGTGGACCCACCTGTCCCACCTCAGCTGGCCATGATACCAGGCACCAGCACATCTGGGGCCCAGCCTGGGACCTCCTGCCCCACCTTCAGGTGGAACCGCCACAGGGGATGGGGCTCAGCCCCCCCCCCGGGAATGGACAGGAACCTGTCACCCGTGGTACAGTCCAGGCAGTGGTGCATAGTGAGCTCAACAGGGAGATTTGAGACCGCCTATGCCAGCTTGAGGGCCAAGTGGCGCAACTAGAGCCTGCCCCTCCTACACAGCCACCAGCACAGCCACCTTCTGAGCTGTGAAGGTGCAGTGGTGACTGCCCATGGGTGGGGACCTCAGTCCCACTGTATCCATTTGTGGGCTCATGGGCTTGCGACTTCCAAACACCCCTCCCTGTCCAAGGAGTTTCCTCCCTACATGTGTCATATACCGCCCAAGGAGTTTCCTCCCTACATGTGTCATATACCACCCCTGTATGCATCTTGTTTGTCTTGTCTGTCATCCTACCTAACCTATCCTCCCTGATTGCACCTGCTCTCCTTTCCCAACATCCCACTCTCACCTAAAATAAAAGAAAAAAGGGCAATCTGTTGCTGTAAAAAAAGCATGCCCCATACATAGCTGTCCATTTCACACACGTGTCCACTGGACACATGTAAACATTTCTAATTGGCATCACAACATACTATTGTTGTCCTCACCCCTCTCTCAGGGTTGTGAGTGTCCAAATGTACCACCGAATTGCATCATTGCTGTAGAAGAAATGGACAGCTATCGACCTTCCCTACACCCTTCCTGCACATCCCTAGCTACTTTGCCTACTGTCTTTCCCTCTTTGTGCCCCTTTTTCACCACTTTCATATCACCCCTTTTTTCTTTTCTTTTCTTTTAAAGAAATTAGCGTGGAGGTAAGTGGGAGTAAGCACTTTTAAGCAGCAGTGAGCGGGTTTCAGCCTGTTTGCACGGGGGTAAGCACTGCCTACACTGGTTAAGCAATCAAGAAGGTAACTGAGTGTAAGTAACTGTAACCAAAAGTAACCACTGCTTACCATTGTGCAAACCCACACACACCTGCTCACAACTGCTTAAAAGTGCCTTATTCACTCCGTATCCAATGGCCCTTGTTCTGCCCAGCAGCAAAATAAACAGCCTCTGCAAGGCTCGAAACCAGGACCTTGCACACCATACTCAATGTGATTTACCACTAAGCCATGGCAGATATACAGGCATTGGATGTTATCACAAACATATCATCCAGCACAATCAATCAACAGTATAGGAAATGTATTCCATCATGTAGATGTATGTGTGTGTGTTTATGTCCAGATATAGATACATACATATATATAGATATATCAAGAACATCCCATGTGACAGCAAAGCATTGAAAAAGAATGAAAAGGAAACACCCACTACTCCTGTATTATGTAGTGGTGTTGTCCTATGTAATACCAAGGCTCCCTCAGACAGACATGTGTCATTAATACACACAAACATTTGTATATTGGCCAAATACATTACTTTGTGCATTTTATTTACATTAACAAAACAGTTCCTGTCCAATAATTATGTGAGAACAGTACTCTTGCAAGGTGCTGTGTGCAACATCATCATCATGAAAAAGGTAAATGGGGTAACCACAGGGGGACTGGTAGTGTCATGTGTACAATGGGGTCATCTGCATCACATGTACCTGGAACCTTTAGGAGTCATGTGCATACCAGGACCGTGTGCCTGAGAGAGGGATGAGGACAATAGTAGTATGTTGTGATGCAAATTAAAAGGTTACTTACATGTGTCCAGTGGACACATGTATGAAATGGACAGCTATGTATGCGGCACATGTTGTTCTGGGAATAGATTGGCCTTTTGTTTCCATTTTCATAAGGTGACAGTGAGATGTTGGGGAAGGAGAGTAGGTATGCTTGTGGAGGATAGGTTGGGTAGGATGACAGACAAGACAACATACAGGGGCGGTATATGACACATGTGGGGGGGATACTCCTTGGACAGGGAAGGGTGTTCGGTGGTCACAAGCACATGGGCCCCCAGATGGAAACAGTGGGACGGATGAACACACCCATGGCCAGCCACCACTGCACCTTCACAGCCACAAAGGTGGCTGTGCTGGGGTCTGTCTAGGAGGAGCAGGCTCACCCTCTAAATGTGACACACTGCCCTCGAGCTGGCATATCTGGCCTTGAAACCCCTTATTGAGCCCCCTACACACCACATCCTGGACTGTACAACTGCTGACAAGTTCCTGTCTGGACCTGCTCCCAGGGGGACTAGCCCCATCCTCAGTGGTGGTTACACCAGAATGTGGTGCAGATCCAACAGAGGTGGAGGTCTAAGGCTGGGCCCCAGAGGTGCTGGTGCCTGGCGCCATGGCTAGCTGAAGTGGGACAAGTGGTTCTGCTGGGACCTCCCATCCCATACAGCCAATGGTGTTGCAGTTTTAACACAGATATGGCTTAGTAATAGTCAACAGCATTCAGGATTACTTATAACAGCATGCATAGATATGACCATCAACCCAACACAACAGATGTCTTACATTTGCAGAGGGAGCACAACACATGCATATATACTGCATGACATCTGTACAAAGCGTAGATGACTTGTGACTGCAGCTATGAACAGTGGCCCATTATTGGCATGCCACTGTGAGAACCTCAGACAGTGACTGTCATACCACTGTTTCATGTGATATATGTCCAATCAGGGATGCGATGGCAGTAACTCTCATCACTATCACCATGTACTGACTGCAATCCTCACACTATGCTTCTTCAGTTCACAGATGTGTGTTCTGTGAGTAACAAAAGAAACAAATGGTTCCACACACTGGCCAGTCCACAGCTGACCCTACAGATGGGGTTTCCTCACAAACAGAGCACTGTCTTGTCAGTTATTAAAACATGCAGACTAGCCATTATCAAACACTACTTGTTAATTTTGGCAGTAATCTCAATGAAGCATAGCTACACTTACATGCTGAAGTCATGTATGGCACATCATCCTCCTGTGTTTAGGCTATTTTCCGCTGTGTATGTTGTTTGAGGAATATCCAGATATCATCTGTAATGCTGTTTATCAAACACCAGATCCAGGTTCTACTCACAGCGACTGTCATGGGCAAGCACCAACATGATGTTCCTAGATATTGTACTGTGTTTCCATGCAATTGGCTATGGGAACATCACCAAAGCTGTTCCACATGCAATCTGCTAGAGGTGCAGAGGCCATCACCTGATCATGACCATCATTTACAAAACACAAGCTGCTGCTGAGCAGGTGTACAACTCCACATCCACCAGAAAGTGGGTGGGAGGGACAGACAGAGGCAAAGTACATCAGAGAAGGACTGGGAGACTAAAACCTAAGCATCATCTGTCACACACCTACCAGTACAGGGGTTCAAATCCCTGACTGACTAGTTACTACTATTACAAGTGCATGCAGTTACACCATGTGCCACACAGCTGACATGTTCGTGTGCTGTAAGAACATATATGTGTGCTGGTAAGCAACATCTGCAACATAGATATAGTAGACATACATTAGATGTAGCACACATGGCTGTCCACATGAAAAGATGTCATTGTCAACAAGACCACACTCTCTAAGGGACTCAGACACATTGGCACACTTTGGCAGGCTCACAAATACAATTCCTAACTACGTAGTTTGCCACACTGCAGTAATGCACAGGTATTACATGCACCACAGGGGATATCCTGAGGTTCTATGGGCTAGGGCATGTGAACGTGTCTGACATCAGTCAGTATGCCAATGGGAGTTATACTGGGTGTGACAGTGGTTGGGAACATCATACTCCACATGCAGACACAAGGTGCCAGTACTGACATGCATGTGTGCTTTGCTTCATGGGTGTGTAGTGGTTGGCTGTGCAAGATGGCTGTACAAGGCTGGATGACGGGTAATCCTTGGCATCAGGCCACCTGACAATTGTCTGCAGTGTGGTTCAGGGGTGTAGTGTCTGCAATGTCCCACACAGGGTGGGTATTGTATGAACTGTCCTGACATCCTGATTACCATTGTGTGTGGCCATTGCTTTGCAATGCGTGCCATGTCTGTGCTTGATAGTCCTTGACATGGACATTGCCTGGGATGTGCACGTCTCACAGTAATGTACAGTGACATGTTTAAGTGTACCTGGTTTTCCTGGGACATGTTGTGTACACAGACTGTTATCATCAGATGTGCCAATACTGGCCTGGTGTGGCAGGACCTGCTAATAGACAGCAGGTTGACCCTGCACCTGCATTGATAGCATGATACAGGTATTGCCTGGTGTCAGTGGCATCTGTCCATACAGGGCATGTGTGTAAGGCATTGTATGTCCTTTGTGGATCACATTTGATGGCACCATATATATTGCAGGCATCTAGTGGGAAACATAGTGAAGGTGCATTGTCTGCAATTATGTGCCTATTGTACTGTTGGACAGGGTACCATGCCCTCTGCAGCCCACTGCAATCACACCATGCCTACTATCTGTCAACAATGTGCAGGGTACTAGCAACATAGTGGGATATTCTAGGTAAGTGTGTTTGTGTATGACACATGGGTTCAGACCATATTCTGTGTAATTGTAGGGTTGCTTACTTTGTTCACCAGGCCTTTTGCCAGATGTAAGGGTATGGCTTGGCAACCCAGTCCCTTGGCTGACTGACATCTGTACTCCTCGTGAGGTGGACATTGTGACATATAATATAGCCACCATATAGAAAAACTACAAAACCCGCTCCCCAACATGTCCATTGGTTAGACACACACACGTGCCATGTCTTGGAATAGAACTCCTACCTAACTAATTTATCACACTACAGCACTACGCAGTTATAGCACATACAACAGAGATTACTGGGTGATCTCATCCGCAAAGGTGTATTTCACAAGAAATGACAGCAGGTTTACCAAAGTAGGGCATTTCAAATTCCCTGCAAGTGAGTAGCCTAAAATGCATTGCTCACAAAACAGACAGTGAGACACACACAACATGTCCACACCTGACATGTGTTGGTATAGAACCCATGATCAAGATTTATATTACACTACTGCATGGAGATGCTAGAGGATGCACCACAAGGATTACTAGGAAACTTGTTCCCTAGAGGTGTATTTTACAAGATATGACATCAGCAGGATTGCCAAAGGTGAGTATGTGAATTGTAAGGAGTGTGCGAACTCTAAAAAGCATTGTTTCTTTTTCAGGCAGACAGACACACACAGTTGGCATGTGAGGGATTAGAACACCTACTAAACTAGTTTATCACACTACAGCATTATGCAGTTACAGCACATATTACAGAGATTACTGGGTTACAGCAATCCCAGAGGTGTATTTCTAGGTGGGTGACAGCAGGATTGCCAAAGGTGAGTATGTGAATTGTAAGGCATGTGCATACTTTAAAAAGCATTGCTTCTTTCTCAGCCAGACAGACACACACACAGTTGGCATGTCTGGGATTAGAACACCCACTAAACTCATTTATCACACTACTGCATTACACAGTTACAGCACATGCTACAGAGATCACTATGTTGCAGTAGTCCCAGAGGTGTATTACTAGGTGGGTGACATCAGCAGGATTGCCAAAGGTGAATATGTGAATTATAAGGCATGCACGTATTCTAAAAAGCATTGTTTCTTTCTCAGGCAGATGGGCACACATAGCTGGTATGTCTGGGATTAGAACACCTCCCAAATTAGTTTATCACACTACAGCATTATGCAGTTACAGCACATGCTACAAAAATTACTGGGTTACAGCATTCCCAGAGGTGTACTTCTAGGTGGGTGACATCAGCAGGATTGCCAAAGGTAAGTATGTGAATTGTAAAGTGATTATGCAGTTACAGCACATGCTACAGAGATTACTGGGTTATAGCAGTCCCAGAGGTGTATTTCTAGGTGGGTGACATCAGCAGGATTGCCAAAGAAGGGCATTTCAAGTGTACTGCGAGTTGTACATGTATTTTACCTGTGTGTACCCGCTGCTTACTGTCACAAAAACACATTCACACCTGCTTAAAAGTGTTGTATTCAGTCCTAAATGATATTATCAACAAGCCTTGCAGGTCTTGAACCCTAGACCATGCATATCAAGGTCACAGGACTTACCACTAAGCCATCTGGGATAAATACATGTTTCACGGTTTTTATAATACACATCTTACTACAGGTATTCCACAGTACTGAAAAAAGTTGAGACAGTCACTTTGTGTACATATGTACAGTACCCTTGAATGTACTGTACTCTTTGAAACAACACAAACAAGTCTACATCTGTACAACTGTCATAACTAAATACATATATGCACCTACGGGATGTGTACACACACACACACACACACACACATATATATATATATATATATATATATATATATATATATAGATATTATATATATATGCATATATATATATATATATATATATATATATATATATATATATATATATTATTTTTTTTTGTTTCTTTTATTTTTCATAATAGAAAACAATGCATACAGAAAAATAGAGAACATTGCAATTATGAACATTAAAATAAAACGTTGAATTATCACAGGTTGTTGTGGATATGAAGACAATTTAGCAATGGTACATAAAAAGAAGGGAAAAAAGGAAAAGAAGGCATTGTAATCAATCTAACCAAAAACACTTATATACAGTATTTACAAAATAATATGCTACCAATCCTCTACAGAGACATTAAGGAGAGGAGGAAAGATAAAATTAATTGAGTTGGCAGTGGATCTCCAGTTAATAACATGGATAAGGATATTGCACTAAATGCAGGAACAGGAATTATCAGGATTAAATCAATAAGATGTTTCCATAATTTGCTAAAATAGGCTCTCTTGGGACCCTTTATAATGAACTTATGAGCTGAAATGTGTTTGTAAGCCATCTCTTTGAAACCCCTCCAACAAAGTCTGGTGCGATCCATCCAGTTGATGTGATGTAAAATTTAATAAGGGAACAAAAAATAATTAAAATGTGAAGTTGTAGTTTAGACAACTTAGAGGTGGGGATATGAAGAATGGCTGTTTCCCATGAAAGTGTGGAGTTATAGTAACCCATTTTTTGCAGACGGACTTTTAGAAAGCACCAGAGTTTGTGAGAGTGGTTGCAGTACCACATAATGTGTAGTAGATCAGCTCTCGGATAGGGACAACAAGTGCATGAGGGGGATAGATTGGGGTTAAATTTATTAAGTGTTACAGGAGTGTAGTAAGAGTCATTGTTCAGCATCAGTTGGGTATATAAGAGTTTTTTGAAGAGGGAGAGTTCTAAAGTAGATTTTATGGCTGAGAGTTTTGATCCTCTGTAATAGGGGAGCCAAGGTTATTCCAATAGTTGGAGAAAAGACAATAATTGTATAGCAAGGCATTCAATAGTTTGTAAGAGGATGAAATTGTTTTTTTAGGGCTCGAGATTGCAGAAATGATTTCACCTAGTTTGTTGATTTCCTGAAGATTGGGAGAGATTGAAAGGTTGTGCAAGTATAATCTCTTAGTTGCCGGAGAATAATTGTGTATTTGTTATTGGTCCCAAGAATTAACTGTAGCTCGGCAAGGGTTTTAGTCCTATATTTGAGGATATCCCATATATTAAGATCCTTGATGAGAGGAAATTCAGTGAGGTCAAACATTTTATTATTGATCTTGAGATTTGGATTATGGTGTAATGGTTGGAGAAGGGGTAAGATATTTTCAAGGTTGATGTGTTTAATCAGTTTTTGGAAAAGCCTGATTTTGTGTTTCAGGGATTGAGCTAGTTTACAGTTGGTCATGGAAGTAGTGGATAGAAAGGGGATAGCCTGTGGGTTAATTTTGTTAGAGATAATATGGCGATGCCAAATTTTCATCCAGGATGAATAGTGAGTATGAGCTTTACTGTTAATATTTGAGATAGACCAGACCCTATTAGAGCAGATGATCTTGTAGTAAAGTTGAAAATTTGGAAGGCCTAGCCCTCCTTTCTCCTTAGGGTAGATTAACTTGGAGTAAGAGATCCTGACTGACTTAGGAAACCAGATGAACTTGGCTAGATCTTTGTTAATTTTGGAGAAAAAATTATTAGGGACTAACATATCAGAAGCATTGAATTGATATAGGAGTCTGGGTAGAACATTCATTTTCACTATTGCTACTTTGGATAAGAACGCTAGGTTCAGGAGTTTCCATCTTTGTAGATCTTGATGTATATTAGACCATGTTTTTAGTAGGTTATTTTGAAGCATGGAAGCTTGGTTATGTTCAAAGTGAATACCGAGATATTTAAGGTTATATGTTATTTGGAAAGAAGACTCAGGAAAATAGAAAGATTTATGGGCATTAGGGTTGATTGGGAAAATATGTGATTTTTTATTATTAATTTGGTATTCTGAGGCAATAGAGAAGTTCCTGACGGCATTTAAAATTTTAGGTAGATCTGAATTGGGAAATTGAAAGTATAGATTTAGGTCATCGGTGAAAGCCGATAATGCAACTTGAGTATTTAGGATTTTAGGAATAGAGTGGTGTGAGTTTTGGGTGATATATAAAAAGGGCTCAATAAAAATGTTAAAAAGAAAGGGGGAAAGTGGGCACCCCTGCCTTGTTCCATTGGTGATCAGTATTGGACTGGATCTCTGTTTGTTTATGTATAGGTATGTGTGTGAGTTTGTATAGAGTATTCTGATCATATCAGAGAAGGTTTTAGGTAAATTAAAATGAGACAGGGTAGCAAACAAAAAGTCCCAATTAACTCTGTCAAAAGCTTTGATGCATCCAGGGTTAAGGCGATATCGGGTTTTTATCTTTTTGTAAATTGTATTAGGAATCCAATGTTAAGGTGTTGTCCCATGTGTGTCTATTGCTCATAAAACCAGCTTGGTCAGGGATATTAAGGATGGAGTATCTTTTGAGTCTATTAGCTAGAATAGCAGCAAAAATTTTAATGTCAACGCTTATTAACTAGATTGGTCTATAATTGTGGGGTCTGCTTTATCTTGTTTGTTTTTAATAACAAGATAGTTTTTGAGTTGTTCCAATGAAGGTCAGTAATACCCTTCTTTATAATAAAGTTGAAGACTTTCAATAGAATAGAGGAGATTTTTGAGCTAAAACTTTGAAGAAGTTAGTGGTAAAGCCATCTGGGCCGGGATTTGCCTACTTTAAGGTTATTTATGACGCTTTGAATTTCTTGAATGTCGAGCGGGCAGATAAAAGGGAGACTTGGTTTGCTTTAAGAGAGGGAAAATTGATGGAGTTGAGAAAGGTCTCCATCTGTGGTTTAAGAGTGTTATGCCATTTCTACTATAAATATCTGAATATAGTTCATAAAATAATTGGATTATTTCAGAATCTGATTTGTAGATTTTTCCCTGGTAATGGAGAGTGGAGATTCTAGGAGCACCATTATTGTTTTTTAGTATTCTTGCCAGTGTTCTTGAGGGAATTTGTGCCCATTCAGAGTATGTTGCTATAAATTTTTGTTCCTGCAGGGAGTAGTTATGTGAGTGGAGTTCAAATAAATCTTTACGTGTTGTATTGATCAGTTTGTCTATTTTTGGGTCAGGGAATAGTCTCTGTTTTTTTTCTAAAGAAGAAAGTTTTAAGGACAAATTAGTTTCTTTTTTTTTGTTGAGTTTTTTAAGAAAGGAAGCTTTATTAATCAAAAAACCTCTCAATTCAGCTTTGCAAGCCACCCATTGGATGTCTGGTGGAATTTGGGACTTTTTAAGATTAATGTCTAGATCAGATAGCATGTTATTAATTTTATTTAGTATATCCTTGTTATTTAGTAAATTATTGTTAAGGGTCCAGTTAGCGAAGGTAAATGTAGGGTAGTAAATCTAATTTTGAGGAGATTTTTGCATGATCTGAAAGAAATCGGGGTTCAATATTGAAAGCATTTTTAAATTTAGATAGAGGGTCTGAAATTAGAAAGAAGTCTAGACGTGACCAGGATTTATTGCAGTTAGAGTAGAAAGTATATAAATTCTTTGGTCAAGATATTACTAAAAGCAATAGTGTCAATAAGATTAAAATCTGAGATAAGTTCCTCTAGGGCTATAGAAGCTTGGAAGTTATAAGAGGAAGAGTTGCTGGTGCGGTCTAAGCTAGGATCTATTACAGCATTCCAGTCCCCACCTATTATGAACAAGTAGTTTGGAAATGAATTTAGTATATTATAAATTTCTAAAATAAAGGTTTGTTGTTGAGAGCATAGTCCATATAGATTCAAAAAAAGAACTGGTTTGGAGGAGTCTGGGAGCATAGAAGTGAAGTAACACCATCTACCGTTTATATCAGATTTAAACTCGTTAATAGCTTCCTGGAATTGTTTCTTAATTATAATGGCCACACCCTTTGAATTTGAGCTATCACCGGCACTTATTATAGACCTAATCCATTTTCTGTTGTTTTCTTTCTCCCAATCTTCTTTAGACAGGTGTGTTTCCAGAAGAAAACAGATACTAGCCTGGGATTTAAAAACAAGGTGGAGTAGCAATTTTTTTAGCAGTATTTTGTAAGCCTTTAATATTCCAAGAGTCAACAGACCAACTCATGCAGGTTAACACTAAGCAGGGTATAAGGAAACGTTATATATTTGGAACCTTATTATTAGATATGGAAAGGTTAATGAGTGTTGAAAAGAATCTGCATTATAATTGCAGTAGAAAGGGAATTGAGAACCACATCAAACCTGGGTTTGTAAAAGTTTAAATGTAAAGGAAAAGGTAGCAAAGTACTCCTTCTGACTCACCCCTGTGCCTACCCACCCAAACCCCTTAGGTGAAGAAGTACAAAACCAAACATAAAATAAACATAACATTTCTATACATATGTACAAAGAAAATCTCATCCAAAAGATCATCAGACTAGATCCCTACTACAGTGCACAGAAAGCATCCATAAATGAAAAGTAATCCTACTAGTATGTCAAATTGCTATGACACGATGTAAATTAACATATAGTTACAAGCCTGTTCGCTTAATCTTAATGCATATGATAAATGAGGATCTATGAAATCCATGGAAAACAGACTTTATACAATTAAGAACAACTCTTATGGAATCACAAACAAAACAGGTAATGTGTAGGACTGGTACACAAATAAAACCTCATGGAGCTTATCATATACAAAAACATGTTACTGGTGTATATAACAGTATAGCAGAAGTTGTAAAAGTTTAAGGAGCTGAACAATATAGATATTTGTGATGTAGTTGGGCAAAAAAGTATTTACACTGATCAGGCTCTAATAATAACAGAACTGATTTAAATCTATGAATATTGTTACATTTCTGTACCCCTCCCTCCCATCTGTGTTAAACATTTACTAGGTATAAGGACTTCTGATATATATTTGAGTAGTCTTTGTACCCCCTTCTCAACTGTTTTCTGCATGTTTAATTATATCATTAAATTACTTTGCAGCCTTATCTCTGATTCTGTGGCCACCTTACCCCTGTTGGCATCTTACACATGAATATTTCCTTTAATTCCCATCTCAGAATATATAATTACATATCTGTAATCTTCAACTGTTTCAGTAAAAGAGGATATCAGTGTTGCAATATGTGTAAGTGATTTCACACTGGCTACTTTAGATGTTTGTGACCATTTAGTGATTACTACAGTTGATCGGACTTTGCTATAATCATGCTTTTATCTAAACAATCTTGCTACAGCATCCTACTGCAGTTATACTAAACAGCTCCTCATGACATATGTTGGGCTGCTAACTGCATTATATTAGCTTAGCGTGTGTTTGTTTGTTTGTTTAAGCATGTTGAACACAAAATTATTCATCTTGAACAAAGGGAGGTTTATCAGACTAAAACAATTCCGTCTCCAGCGTAACTAGAGTGCCCCTATTGCAGAAAATGCTTTTTGCGCTAAAATGTTTAAGCAGGACCATAATTTTGTATGCAGGAACAGTATACTACATAAAGCTGATTAGTAGAGGTCGAACCTAATGAGCTGCTGAGAGTCCCCAGCTAAAGATATCACTGGGAACCTCGCGCTGAACATAATGCCTTGCTTGACATGTGGATCTGCTCTAGGAAGGAAAAAAACATTTTAAACATCTTCAACCATGATAAAATAACTGTATTGGAGCTGAATTAGTGAGCGGAGTTGTCAATGAAGCATCCGGTGAGTAAACAGAGTTTATAGGAAGTTCATCTGCTAAAACGCTTGTATTAGTATTTTATAAAGGTTCAGGAACCTTGTTGAATACTTTAAGGAAGGCTTCTCTTGCTTCGCTTTGGGAGGTTGCTGTATATTTAATGTCATTTTGGAAGAAGATCAGTGTGTTTGGGAAGCGCATTTGGAATCTGATATTCCTTCTGATAAGGTCAGAACAAAACGGAGCTAGTTTTTGTCTGTTCTCCTTGCTAGAAATGGGTAGATCTTGAGAGAAGGTTAATTTGTGATTGTTCCACATGAAGTTTTTGTGTTTTTTCACGAGTACAGAATCTTTGGGCAATCTGAAAGTTAAGTAACTTTGTGTAGATTTGGCGAGGTGCTGAGGTTATGTAGTGCATGGGCTCTCTCAATTATTACATTATTTTCACCTTCTGAGTGGAGTAGTGATTCAAATATTTGTTTTGTGACATTAAGTAAGCCTTGACTATCATAGTTCTCTGGAAGACCTCTGATTGAGATATTATTACGTCTACTTCTAGCCTCGAGGTCTGTTCGTTTTATTTGTAGATCTGATATAGAAGCTGTTTTGGCGCGCAAATCATCAGATAAGGACTGTATTTGAAACTCATTAGATTGTGTTTTTTGTTCAAGTGTGTCTACTCTGTCAACAATTTGATTGATGGATTTTCCTAAAGTAGAAAGTTGTTTCGAAAAACTTTGTATGGCAGAATGAATGGGTTGGAGGGCCTGTTTCAGCTCATCCATGTGGAAGTTGGAATCTTCTTTGGTATTAATATTGCTTTTAATAGGCTCCACATTTTGTTTATTTGTTCTCTGTCTCTTTGAAAGTCCTCTTTTCAGGTGATAATATTGCTGAGGATTTGGCTTTTGTTGTTTGTATATCCATTGTAATAGGATCATTTGTCATTTTTATCTGTTTAGCCATGTGAGGTTAGGAGTATTTCAAGTAGTAGCAGGCCCGTGGAAATAGCACTGGAAGAGCTATAAAAGTTGAAAACTGTTTTGAGTTTTGCTGACTGCAGAGGTAATGAAAGTTCAAGAGATGAAGGTAAAATAGCTCTTTTCGAGGTATGTAGAACTAGAGAATGTAGTTGAGGTAGGGAGCTCTGTGCATAAGCTGTACACTAGACGACCACCATTTTGGAATCCATATATATATATATATATATTATATATATATATATATATATATATATATATATATATGTATATATATATATATATATATATATATATATATATATATATATATATATATACACACATGTCTGAACACCCTTTGTGTCACAGAAGGGTTCCAAAGGAACTGATGTGTTCACAAAACAGAGGCATCTCTTGTTTTATAACATTTAAATCTTAATCCGTTCACCAGAGAAGGGATGGTCATTGTGTATGTGGAGTTTGGGGTGGGGAATGATGGCTAAGGAAATCTACCCTGGGGATTGTGGAGTTTGGGTGGGGGAATGATGGGTATGGACTTACACTCTGGTGACCACTTCTGTGTCACTGCTTGACAGTGGCACAGGAAAATAATATACACAACTGCAGTCGTTCTTGACTGTTTATTCTTTTCTATTCCTAACTATGTAATAATTTATAGACACCACTCACCAGAGATGACTACCATGGTGTGCAGCATGTTAAAAGACATTACACATGTGTATGCCTGGCTACAGGGTAGTCACACACACACTTGCCAGTATTGTGCATACACATCTTGCCTATGCAAAGGTAACTAGTAGAGTGGTATTCAGTTGGGGTATGTGCCACAGAACCCATACAATTACACTTACTCTGATTCCACATCTGAGCAGGGTGACATCACAGGACTGATTACTTGCAGTGGGGAGGGGGGGAAAGGGAGGTTTAGCAGTTGACAAGGATAAAGGCCAGTACAAAAGGTGGCATCTCTTTGGAATGCAGCAAAACTCACTCGCATGACAGGATGCAGACACAAATGTACAACCATTTAATAGCACAAACACACTCAGGCATTTGCTGACACACACACAAGTGCCAGTGGTGGGATCAGAACTCCTGTCTATCTACAGATCACTATTACAGTACTACAGAGTTACAAGACGTGCCACAGAGATTACACATTTCAAGGCGGTCAGAATGCTTTTCTAAGATTGAGGACAACAACAGGGATACTGACAGTTAAGATGTACATAGCTGTAAACCTGTGTGTTTAAAGTAGGAGTCCATTACAACCTGTATGCACAAATGGCACACATCATCTGCAGGTAAGACAAAGGTAGGCCTGAGAGGTATAGTTGTAGCACAAAAAGCCCTGAACTGAAGTATGCCCATCTGTGGAATGGACAACTACTATCACTATGCAAGGTTACAGTGGTCATGCTCATACACATAGAATCATAGGACTTGTTTGGATGAATTGACTCCAATTTTCACAAGGTGACAGTGGGTATGCTCATACACTTAGTAGCACAGGGCAGATTGGGATGCACTATGACTACAACTACACAAGGTTATACAGGGCATGCTCATGCACCTAGAAAGAAAGGGCTTGTTTGGATGCACTGACTCAAATTACACAAGGTGGCAGTGAGTATGCTCATACACTCAGTATCACAGGGCTGTTTGGGATGCACTCTGATTCTAACCACAGAGCACCATAATGTACATGCTCATACACTTACATGTACAGAACACATTGAAATGCATTCCTATTGTAAACACACAGGTTTATAGCTATGTACATCTTAACTGTCAGTATATATGCACATCATACAGGTTTACTACCAGATACCTGTATGTGGCCTGTAAATGATATATCCGTGTCTGTGCTGTGTGATACACATGCATACATGTACATGAAGTACTGACATATATATGTGAAGTATACACAATCATGCATGTGTGGAAGTGAAAGACAATAGGTTAACTGGGACACACAGGTGGATGCTACCTACAGCATACATCACACACATTGCTGCCCTGAAAGGCATACATTGATAGCAGGTTGTGGAAAGTGGCATTAAACTTGGAACAGTGGCATGTGCAAACATAATATGTGAGCCCCATTGTGTAATGGTACTGAGGTGTAGGTGTCAAGATGACCTCTCCCTGCAGTGTTAGTAGTTATCATTATTAGCAGGGCCGCTACACTACGTATATCAGACATTGGTCATATACACAACATCTGGTGCTGTCCGTCACCTTAGATGTGGAATCTGATACCAAGCACATTACTGCCACTCGCAGTGATGTCATGGTACGAGTGGCAACTGCTTGACCAAATCAATGAACCAATGTCCTGCTGTAATTATGAGGTTGTCCAGTGTCTGTCATTCTGGGCTGTCATGACTGAATGACATGCCTTCATCACAGAGCACATGCATCCATGTTTCAAGGGAGTGTTGATAATGCCTAGGTCGCATTTACCCATATAGTGAAATTCCAAGGCAAAAGTCCTAAACACAGAAGTAACACCCTGACACCTACAAGACAATTGCATTGGATGCTTATGCTAAACAGTGCTAGATGTGTGGCTTTCGTAATCCATATGCTCAATGTAGAACCTACAATGGGGAATACTGACATCTGTGCAGTGAGGAACACCTGGCTGAAGGCTCTGTAGTGCACAATTGCACTACAAACATATAACTCAGATCTAGACATGTGGGCCATAACACTGGTACGGACCATTCCAGGTGGTGGTTTTCCACATATTCATAAAGGCTACTCACAAGTAAAGACCACTACTCCAACATAACTCATCACAGATGAGTCAGGTACAGGTGACAGTGGCAAAAGCAGCATTCTAGTTTGTATCTTCATGTGCATCCACCACCATGTCCTCAGACTAATGTAACAAAAATTAGTGTGGTAACCAGCAACAATGAAACAAAAAAGTATCCAACACTAAAATGTGTCCAAGGAATGCTACCGCACACCAGCAATAATACGACCTGTATTTTATTAACTCCAAATAAACGGACATAAAAAAACAATAGAACGGATTTAGCGCTTTCTTCCACCTAATATGTGGACTTCATCAGAATCAACAAGGCATTTTGCTTAAGCTAATTTATCCATTTTTTGGCGCCAAAAAATCCAAATACATTTAAAACATTTTAAAGAGACATACACCCTTTAACTATTACTAAAAATTGTATATATAGATAATAAAGCTAATGAATTTCTAAGTCTAATTTCTCTTATAACAATGAACATAATTGATAATGTCTTATAATAAATAATTAATTCCATTGCATACAGGCATACAATAACAATTGTATATACTAATTGCACATATAACCATACATAATCTTAGGGGAATATATAAAATAAAACTCCTAAATATATATTAATTTTTTTAAAAATATATATAATATATATTTCTTTAAAAACATGTGTGTTTAAGTCTAAAATCATATGTAAAACAAGGCTTATAACTTAGCCTACATTCAATATGATACTAAAATGTAAAAAGTACACCAAGCACATATCCTACCATAGTGTATTCCACTGATAACATATTAAAAATGTCTTAAATATATAAATATAATAAATATGCTAAAAAAGACCTAAATAATCATAAATACTATATATCTTTACTATCTAAACTACTATTATATCGTTGTTAATAATGGTTTAATATTAATGTATTCATTTAAACCAGGTGGAGTAGCTGCGTCTGTAAGTATTTGCCATCTAACTTCCTTTTCAGCTAAAATAGCCTTAATATTGCCACCTCTATTATTCACTTTGATTTGTTGTAATATAGCAAATTTAAACTTGTGGCTATTGTCCGTATCAGCCACATGCCTATACAATGCATTTGTACTATCTTTTTTCCTTATAGCGTAGAGGTGATCATAAATTTGTTTCTTTAACTTCCGTTCAGTTTTTCCTATATAGAAACTAGTACAGCCTATACATACAGCAATATATATAACATGGTGGATGTTACAATTCCCTCCACTAAATTTAATAATGGTCCTATTAATATTCTCTAAATTCATAATTTCTGTTTCTAATATCACATGGCAATAACTGCAGCTTCCACATTTGCGTGTTCCTTTATATTGAATATCCAAACATTCCACCCTATTATTTCTTTCAAATATAGTCTTCATGTTTGTTCCCATTTTATAAACAAATATGGGTACTTTCCCAACAATATCTTTCAATATATTGTCCACAGTAAGAACATTCCAATATTTATTTAAAATATGTTTAATATATTTTACCTGAGGGGGTATACTCTAATATACATGCTCTTCTATACTCAATGTTGCACATATTTCTAGTGTGATTTTGGAGGGGTTTACCCAAAACAGGGGAATATTTATTACCCCATTCTCCTATAACATATTTTTTTACTTCATCCATTAATTTATAGGGGTATCCTTTGGTCCTAAACATTTTACCAATAAACTCTGTTTCCTCTATCATCTCCTCATATGTTGATGTCATTCTTGCTGCTCGGATGCATTGCCCCTTAAAAATACTTTTCTTAGTTCTGTACGGATGATTACTACTATAATTCAAATAGTTATTTGAAAACATATTTTTTCTATAGATACGCGACTTAAAGCCATCATTGTTAATAGTAACAAAAGTATCTAAATATGCAATGCCCTCTCGACTGGAATTATATGTAAACTTCAAAAATGAACTGGAAGTATTCAAATAATTAATAAACTCCTCTATAATTTCATCAGGTCCATCCCATAATATAAACAGGTCATACAAATATCTAGTATAATATCTGATGTATCTATAATACTGACTCTTAAATAATTTTTCTGTTTCCCAGTCCAACATGACCATGTTAGCATATATGGGGGCACAAGCGGCACCCATAGCTACTCCCTGTGTCTGCTTGTAAAATTCCCCCTCAAAATAAATATAATTGTGTTCAAGAATAGTAGACATGAGTTGTATAATAAGACTTGCGTGATCCCAATCCATATCTGAATAATATCTAATACTATTAAGAAAGCTTTCCAAGCCCTCAGCTTTAGGAATACTAGAAAACAAATCGACAACATCGACTGTAATAAAAATAAGCCCTTCTTTCCATATTTGTGAAGTCAAATTGCTCAAAAAATTCCAAGAATCCTTAATAAGATGTGGAATCCTGTCATAAATATGTTTTAACCACGTATCTATTGTCACCCCCAAAGGGAAGATCTTGGAATAGCTACCAGATATTATAAGGCAAAAGGGCAGATCCTGTATATTCTTATGTACCTTAGGAACACCAACTATAGTAGCAAGCTTAGGATGTTCCACTGATAAAAAGTTATACAATTCTAAATTAATCCTTCCATCTAATAATAACTCTTCAATGAATAAATCTATCTTTTTGCATCCAATGTTGATTTCATTCATAGAAACTAACATGTTTTTACCAGAATCAACTAAAATTTCAAAGATCTTGTTCCTATACAAATTCTGATCATATAAAACCACCCCATCCTCTTTGTCAGGCTTCATAATTCTAATTGATTTATCATTCGTAAGCCTGTATATTAAGTCGTGTTCGCCCTTATTCAAGTTGTCTCTCATCCTACCTTTATGAATTTTATTCTTTAAAAGGTATATCTCCTTGGTCACTAATTTCTCGTACAGAGCTATATTAGGATGGGTGGGGGGAATAAAAGTACTAGGTTTCTTTAATTTAGTTTTTTCACCCAGTAAATTTTTATTCTCGAAAAATATTGCTAAATTCAATTTTCTCAGATATTTCTTAATTTCTGTTATACATTCAACTATCTGAAAATTTCTCATAGGGACAAATTTCATCCCTTTCGAAAAGAGGGTGAAAAATTCATCCCTAACCTCTATTCCAGTGTAATTAAAAATGTTAAATTCATTATTACTTAAAATAATGTCCTTGAAAGGTTCTATAAGCTCCATATGGCTATAATTAATTACTATTGGTGTACTCAATGTAGGCTGTTCTTCATTTACCTCAATAGATGTTAGTATCTCACACTCTAAGGGGCTATTTACAGCCTCTGATAACAATACCCTACGTGTAATAGAATCTTTATTACATACAAATGACACTATTCCCTCCATTTCTGATTGTACGGGTACATTTGTCTCCTTCCTTGTCTCTGGTTTTTCCACTTCCAGTTTCTTTGCCAATTCATCCTTGCTCTTCGATTTCCCTCCCCATAAAATTTTGATTGTCCCCAGAGGTCTGTTGATTGTCAGAATTATTCCCCAAACTAATTCTATCATTCCTATCTGCATATTTCCAAAATGCTTTTTTCCATGGGTAGGCTGAATTATGTCCATATTCAGTTATATCCCTCTCAATCTTCTTATACTTTTTGAGTACTATACTGTTAGCTTTACGATCAACCTCTGTAAACTGTTTTAAATATAACCTTTCCCATTGGTCAAACAATAAATCGTCCATTATTAACTTATCAAGTTTTTCAACTTTTTCAATAGCTTTACACAATTTCTCATCGTTTTTCTTAATTAAAAGCTTAATAAATTCAAATCCAAACTGGTTAAACAAGGCTTCAAATTCCCTACAAGTGTCATCATTTAATATAATCCCCATGGGTTCTTTAAAGAATCTATGTCCCTTAGGGACTATCTTAAGTGTTAAACACTTATTCAGATATGCATTATCAATTTTAATTCCCCTAATAATATCAAGCTGCTTTCCTAACGAATAAATTAAGTCTCGTAAAGTGCCTGTATACATTTCATCCTGTTTCTCATTTATACTTGCATGAAAGCGTTCCTTTTCAAAACAAACATCAACAGATAAAAAATTGTACAAATTAATTGTTTTACCCTGCTGCTTTCTGTTATTGTCCAAGTTCAAATTCACTTCTGCTCTAGGACTAGAGCTGTGCTGAGCAGTACAATGAATATTGTTTCCATGGTGAACTGCTGAAGAATACGTTTTCCCTGCCATGAATCGCTTGGGTTTTGTCCCAATGCGTCTAGCTTCATCTTCAAAATTATAAAGGGAAAAGTCAAAGGTGAATTCCTTATCAGTTAATCGACTATTTTCTGTGCCTTTATTACCAACTTCCATAATATGTCCTTGAGTAGACTCTAATAATTTAGAGCGCTGTCCATTAGGTATCTCGAGCTCAAAGTCACTGTCACTAGTATGTGTATAGGTACCCTTACCCAGAGCACAAGTTTGTCTTTTCGCCTCCGATTGAGACATCATGTCCAGTAATCTAGTAATCTCTCATCTTAATGTTGAAACTTCCGATCGAAGTTTCGTCAGTTCCTCAGATTCTCCAGGCATACGCTTATTAGCGGTTGCATCCTCCAGACCCTCCATACAAATAATGTAACAAAAATTAGTGTGGTAACCAGCAACAAAAAAATAAAAAAGTATCCAACACTAAAACATGTCCAAGGAATGCTACCGCACACCAGCAATAATACGACCTGTATTTTATTAACTCCAAATAAACAGACATAAAGAAACAATAGAACAGATTTAGCGCTTTCTTCCACCTAATATGTGGACTTCATCAGAATCAACAAGGCATTTTGCTTAAGCTAATTTTGTCCATTTTTTGGCGCCAAAAAATCCAAATACATTTAAAAAATTTTAAAGAGACATACACCCTTTAACTATTACTAAAAATTGTATATATAGATAATAAAGCTAATGAATTTCTAAGTCTAATTTCTCATAACAATGAACATAATTGATAATGTCTTATAATAAATAATTAATTCCATTGCATACAGGCATACAATAACAATTGTATATACTAATTGCACATTTAACCATACATAATCTTAGGGGAATATGTGTTTAAGTCTAACACATATGTTTTTAAAGAAATATATATTATATATATTTTTTAAAAAATTAATATATATTTAGGAGTTTTATTTTATATATTCCCAATACTGACATAGTTGATTAATGTGTTATGCAATGCAAAAATACCACTGTTTGTAACCAGGTCAGTTGTACACATATCAGGGTCCCTCAGATGTTGTCAGCACATAATGTTTGATATCTGTGTTGACAGAGGTAATATTCCACATGTCCACCTAATGCAATGCCTACAAACATACCCAAATAACAGGATACTGTATGTTCCTGAGTAGTTACAGGTGATATGTCCATGAAATACTGTCTGGACATTAACCTTATTACCACAATATCCAGAACATGCTGGGACACATGCTTGAATGAGTGTAGTAAACATGAGGTGTGTGTGGCAAATATGATGTGCTCACTGTTGACCATTACAGTGTCCTGACTAACAGTTTGTGGGAACATGACATGTAATATTGCTGTGTGTCTGTGTCTTGCTGATATGATCCAGTATGGTGTAATGAAGGTGTGGAATGTATTCTCTTGACCTGCTAGTCCATTTACTGATGGAGACTGCATATGTGTACATGTATTGATGTGTGTTTAGATTCTATGCTTGTGCAGTGTCTGATGTTTGAAGGTGACTGTTGTCTTAGTACATCATGCTGTTGCAATGCAGCATCAACATTGCCAACTGTATATGGTGATATGCTTAAAGTATAGTAAGCTGTACTTTAGGTATAGACAGATGTTTGGACATGACTACTAAGTGGTGGGGCTACTTTGCAGATGAATGATTAATGAGGACAGCTCACAGGTGTGTTACAACCATTCCTACAATAACCTGTGTAACTGCTAAGCTATGGTTCTGTTAATTGAAGTGGAAGACACACAACGTAGAAAGCAGTAAGGGTGACACTGAAGGCAAACCTCTTGACACCTGTGACAGTAACACCTCCCCTGTGCATATATTGTGCATATATCAGCACATTTGGCAAAGGAAAGAGTCAGTATGCTTTGTAGCACATACTATAGTGCTGTACCTCTGTAATACCTATCATGAGATAGGCAGGTGTTTGATTCACAGTACTGGTATGTGTGTGTGTGTGTGTGTCCATATATGTCACATATGGTGGGGTATACATCCCAAATGTTTTTCACTCTCCTGAACAATGTTGTAGACATCTGTACAGACTGAAGTGTAGAAAGAAAGGCATAGGCAGGTGGCTGAACCTCACACATGTCAAGTGTCTGTATGTGTGTGACATAGGTGAATATCTTTGTGAATGCCACAGTGTGTGTGTGTGTTTTGTGTGTGTGTGTGTGTGTGTGTGTGTGTGTGTGTGTGTGTGTGTGTGTGTGTGTGCGTGTGTGTGCGTGTGTGTGTGCGTGTGTGTGTGTGTGTGTGTGTGTGTGTGTGTGTGTGTGTGTGTGTGTGTGTGTGTGTGTGTGTGTGTGTGTGTGTATATATGGATGTCCGGTCCCTGTAGGGAGGCTGTATTTTACCATACCCATACACTCAATGCAATCTAGTATCCATGTTGATATCAATCTTAGAAGGGCATTCTAACCGCCTGTTAACATGTACACCCTGGGATGAGGCTTGTTGTTACATAGCCTACTGATGAACCCCCCTCCCCACATACACTCACTGCACTCTAGTATCCCTGTTGATGTCCTCGATCTTAGGCCATTCCAACTACCTGTACATGTGTAATCTCTGTGGCGCATCTTGTAATTGCGTAGTATATAATGATGATTTGCACATAGGCAGGGGTTTTCATCCCAAAACTGTCAACTCTGTATGTGTGTGTCAGAGTGTGTGTTACTCTGTCTGTGAATCCCTGAGTGTGTGGGTGTGCCTGTGTTTGCATCCTGTCATGGGAGTGGGTATTACTGCTTCCCAATGAGAAGCCGCTATTTCCACTGACCTTTACCCTTGTCATCTGCTATATCACTCTTTAATCTCCTCCTCACTCCAGGTCACTATACCTGTGATGTCACCCACTATGGATGTGATGGCTCTGAACACAGTAGCTTACTACACAGCTATCATGCTCTCGCATCATTAGATCAGTAAACATAATTGAAACATGGGAGATTATAACTGTGATGTGGAAGCTACAAAGTGCATGCAGGTATTGTCATACAGACCTGTGAGTACTCAACATGTACATATGGAACACTAACTCAAACACTGAATCCCCCAGCACATGCAATTACACCTGAAAGAGGAAGGCAGAACATCAAGATCAAGATGCAGTTACTGTTGTTACACATGATACATACTGTCAGATATACAAAATGCATTCTAAAACTGTAATACATGGTATGTCTTCTGCCTGTCAACACTACTCAACAATATTAATCTACAATTGTCTTCCTAGTATGTTCACCATGTGCATCAGACCATATGAGCATGTCCCTGCACTGATGGTGTGGATGACAGGGATGCAGCACAGGCATCATCACATGCACAAGGTGATAATGTTTGCCAGAGGCCTAGACTGCACCATTGGATGTCATCATGTGTGTGGGTTAAGGCCTTTCATATCATTAGGCGGGTGTGGATGTTATGCGTGTGTGTGTGTTGAGGTGCCCTACATTTGTTTCATGTGTGTGTGGGTATGTATGCACACAGGTCTGGCATGTGGCTTGCCTACACAAGGGTAGTATTGACAGCTGCAGACTGTACAGGGCAGGTTTCACAGTTCACAGTGTCTGGCCACGGCCATGTGACCTGCGCCTGCCAGGGGTTGCACAGGCACTACCAGGCAGAGGTCCAGATTGGGTACTGTCTGATGACACATGTCCACTGGAATCTTGCCCCTGTTGGGACTGTCCAGGACCATGTGCACATGGCCTTATGTGTCCAGGTGTAGACAGCACAGCACCAGCTGCACTGCTGCTGCTATTGTCACTATGGCAGCGGGCATGTGAAGTAGCATGTGCACGTAGACCTTCAACAGGTGATGTAGCTGACCTACGTCCACATGCCTGATGCCTCACTCCCACCAGATGTTCCAGCACAGACATTCCACACTCAAGGATTGACATGCCACGATCAAGGACTCCCACCATGTCATCCAATCATCTATCCAAAACATCTGCAAGACAATGGTGAGCATTTGAAATTGCTTGGCTGTTGTCAGTTAAAGAATAGACAGCAGCCCTCTGAAGCCTCAGACCTTCTCTGTTGTGCCATTCAGCACATGCCAGTGCCTCCATTACAGCCTGAAACATGTGTCTCGTGACACCAGCTGATGTGCTTTGTCTTGCAGGGGCATGTTGGTCCGTGGTCCTCCTACGAGCAGCACTGGGCACATGCCTGTGTGGGAAATCACCAGTCAGTTGGCTGGGATCATGGTGTGCAGGCACACCTTCCATAGTCTCCACACTTCCCTGTTCCATGCTACCACCCACCAACTGTCCTTCCTCTATGGCCATTGGTGATGGAGTATGTGTAGGCAGGAGAACTGTGTGCAAGGATGAGGGGGATACAGGTAGAATGGCAACCAATGGCACAGATTCAGCCCGTGACAACCCTGCCTGTGCCTCAATCATACTTTCATCATCACTGCTAGAGTCTGTGGGGACACTAACATCAGGTGGACTGCAAGAGGTCAACGCACCTACATCAACACCTGTGAGGGGCAGACAAGAACTGTTCATTACAAGTTATATAGCACAGACACACACACACACACACACACACACACACACACACACACACACACACACACACACAGACAGACAGACACACACACAGACAGACAGACACACACACACACACAGACACACACACACACACACACACACACACACACACACACACACACACACACACACACAGACACAGACAGACACACACACACACACACACACAGACACAGACACACAGACAGACACACACACACACACAGACACACACACACACACAGACACACAGACACACAGACACACAGACACAGACACACAGACAGACACACACAGACACACACACACACACACACACACACACACACACACACACAGACACACACACACAGATACACACAGACAGCCACACAGGCAGACACAGACAGACACACAGACAGATACACAGACAGACACACATGTTATGGCACCCAACGGCATGTAACATGCAGGTTATATGGCAGATGGCATTCAGCTTAGACAATTATAGTGGTAGCTATTATACATCCCTGAGTTGCACACAACAGCATGCATGTGTTATAGCATAAGGCATGCGCCTTACACAATTATAGTCGTAGTTAGCATACATACCTGTGTTGCACCATTTGTGTTAGTAGCTTATGCCCCATACCTGCAACACAATGCATGCACTATGCACCATTGCACCACACTGCCATGTTGTGTGCAACATACCCCACATGTTAACAGACCATCGCTGACCTTTGTACATCTGCCACTGATGCTTTGTGTTGGCCACTGCCCCTATGTGTGAAGACATGAGCAGAAGGGTATGTTGACTCAATACTATGTTTGCCTGAGCCCTAGCTTGCATATCTCCCCCAAAGCAGTGAATGTCTGTTCATCATTATTCTGCCTACCCTTGAACTGAGCCTCCAGACATTGTACATGTGGCTGTACACACATGTTTAACATGCATGTCCCTACTTTGCAATGGTGCCACAGACCAGCACAGGTTTAAAGTACACTGGCCTGATGTGTGGCATATGACCTTGCCAATCACATGTAGTATGACATGTCTTCTGTTGATGTGTTGAATGACTTGCATACACGTGTAACACAATAGTGTCCTTTCAAATATGCAGTACGGTAATGGTGTCCCAATGCAGGGACATGTTATACTAACATGGACCTTCCTTCAGCTGATGCAATGTTGTCTGTCTGCCCTACAAATATGCAGTGACATATTGCACATTGAGCTGATGTGCATAGCCATTGCAGGGCATCATTTGGCTTCACTATTGTTATACAGTGTGAGTTACTGACACAGTTCATAGCCATGGCTGTGTTCACATACAATGCATATCTAATGTGGAATGTGACCCATGTCACTGAGGTGTATACACACTAAACCCTAATGTGGAATGTGTGACACAGGTCACAGAAGGGTATACAGATGACACCCCTGCACATCTGCAACCATATTACTGATGCCTGGCAACTATGCCCAGACATGGCAATTGTAGCAGTACTCCATGTCCGACATGCCATCTGTGTACCTCACACACATGGGGAGCAGGCATGACAGTGATGTCTGACACCAACAAGGTGAATATACTGTATCTGTGGCCTGATGTGGTTGTATGTGTATGTTGTGCAAGACATGTATGTATTTGATACTGTATAGGTGAATGCTTTCATGCCGTGACACACTCAAGATGTTCAAGACATGTTATGTGGTGGTTTGATGTCATGCCTACACAAGCTGTGCACAGGCCTGTATGATGTTTAGTGTTTCCCATCTGCAATATCACTGTTACACAAAGGTCATAGTTGTATTGTGTCGAGCCAGTGTACAACAGGGTGTACACAGATGTACATCACTTCTACTGGGTGTGTTGCTTCAGGTCTCTGGCCATCCTCCATGGCCAGTATACACATGTTTTGTCCAATGGATGTGATGGGCATCTATTTCACATTTCAGTGTTATCCCATATGACATACACCCATAGATGTCATATGCTCCACCTAGGACAGGATTATGCAAAGGGTGGTATGTTTGGGATGTGAGATATGTTTGGCAGAATAGTTGAGCAGTGTTGCGGTCAGCCCACTACATGTCATGGACATGTCAGATAGCACATGACATTGTGTGACATTCATAGCAAGGGTATAATCCACAAGATTGAATCCTGTGGGCTCCAGCTCCAAAACATTTAGAGTGTGTGCACACATATGCTCTCTGTACAGTACTGCTTGTATCCCCCACATGTGTAATGGTGATCTGTAGTACCTGTCTCTAGAGTGAACCACACCTCCACCATTGTACTCACAGCTGTCCACACATCTGGCAATGACAGTTTGTAAGGTTTAGTGTAGGTGTTTCATATAGTCTTCAATTATTTCACATGGGTAGCCACTGTGATGCATTGCGGGTCTGACCAGTGTTTATTAACAGGACCACCATACATTATGTGTACATGTGTCAAATGGCCACATGGCAGATAGCATGCAATTAATATGATCTGTGCATTATCAAGCCTGGTAAATAATAACAATCTCACCTGACACAGGCTGCCATCGCTGTGAGATGCCAGATGTACCTAAATAGGAGTTTCACAGCAGTAAGATCATTATCCATACCTGTGTGATAGCTACAGGGTGCAATGTCCATGTTAGTGCATAAGCCAGTACAATACACTATACTATGGAGTATGCGCATATGTGCATACATAGAGTAGCAGACTACAGAATGTGGCATGTGTGCATACATGCTTTGCATATGATGTTACATTACATATTGTACAGTAACGCATGTAACTATATGAAATATAGTTTTGTTATATGTGCAGTACTGACACCAGGCAACTCCAGGCTCAGTGGTTGAGAGGCACCCACCTCCACAATACCAGCTAAAGCTTGTGGATGGAGGTCTGCAGGTGTCCCCAGGATGGCCAGTAGCTCCTCGGTATGTGTGATTGGGGGCTGGGTGAGTGGCCCCCCACCTGTTGCACCTTGTTCTCTGGCTATTGCATTAGCACGCTGTTTCACCCATCGTATGTGGTCGGTGCAGTGTTGGCGCACCTGCTGATAGGTGCGATTGTGGCCACAAACATTATTTACCCTCCTGCAGATTTCATCCCACTGGGCATCCCACTGCTGTGCATCCTGTGGCACATGGCTGAAGAGTGTTAAATGGTTGTTGAGGAGGTATGGGATGAGGACCTCATCCTCCAAGCGGGTGTATGGTGGCAGTCTGGCACGCAGGATACCTGGAAGACATAATGATGGAGACAGGTCACAGTAACTCACAGAGAAGTACAGAAGTACAGCTGAACATACATGTGTATCACATTTATTAAGATTACAAATATGTCTTTGCAAATCAACATGACACTAACACCACTGACATGTTTAACTCACACATTTGACACTTACTGGTGATGTGATGTTATCACCATATATGTGTGTGTCAAGTGATGACATTGCTCATATTCCATGTGGATGTTGTCTTGATGTGGGCATGTCTGTTTGCCTGTACTGGTGTCTTTACCTATCAACACATGCCTGGAATTGTTCACATTAATGCAATAGACCTTAATGCTGTGTATATGTCACATATATAGTCATACACAGCCTTAAGGGACGTGACCTGTGACCCTGCAGACTTGCTCAGAGAAAGTTTTACATGTATGTGTTTTGCCATATACATCTACAATGGCACTGTACAGCTGTTTAGCATCCTGCCATGTATTACCTGGTTGCACATGTGAAACACATGGGAAAATAGCTAACCTGATGGTATTTGCAGAGT
The DNA here is from genome assembly GCF_019279795.1 of Protopterus annectens. Lineage (NCBI taxonomy): Eukaryota > Metazoa > Chordata > Ceratodontiformes > Protopteridae > Protopterus > Protopterus annectens. The sequence continues at coordinate 995,221,600 of NC_056745.1, read as the reverse complement.
TGGATATCAACTATAGCATGTATGGTCATACTGAACTAGTAGGCTGTATGCTCTGGTCCATTTATGAGCCTAGGCTGAAAGGTTACCTAGTTGTAGCCAACAGACAGGTAAGTTTCAGTGGATAGTTCAAGCAGTGCCACAGAACTAATCCACAGGGTTACTCATATATTTGCCTTGCGGTCATCACACCATGTCACAAAGAGGGGCAATGTGCAGCTTCACTGGACAGGGATGTATAGTATGGTAGGCGTATGTAAAGTGTATGTAAAGTGTATGGGACAGAGATCTGTCAGGCATGTTGTGATCCTTGTACTAGAAAGGTGGATGTCCATGTAGTGTGTGTTTACTTGAAATCAGGATGTGTTAAGTGTAGCATGTCCAACATCTCTGGGTTGGATATGGCTTTATTCAGGGAAGGCATCATGCTACATAGTGGCACTAGGGATTAGGAAAGGCAGTGTAGGCCATATGAACATGGGCAATAACCCTTACAGGAAATATGTGATCTATTATGGGTCACTTGAGTGTTGAGTATGGCTGAACAATGATCTCTATATTCATGGATGGCACCCTGTCATGATTAGGGGTGCCACATACGACTACCTGACTGGTGTGGTGAAGTAACTATCAAAGGAAAGACTACTGTCCAGCTGCATCCAATACACACAAAGTTTCCATTATGTTGACCGCTGCCTAGGTGGTAGTTCATGGGTACAGGGTTTTTAACATAGGGGATGACAATGCAATACTTAGCTGTCAGATTGTGGCCATATGTCACACACCACACATCTGACCCACAAAGGCCCTTCTGTATGTTGACCGCAGCACACATTGAGTCAACTTTTGCTCTTAGTTCATAGTCATTTGCAAACACCAATAGGCAGATGCCTTCTGTGTTAGTCTGTGTGGTATAGATAACAAAGAGGGGGAGTACCAGGAATGAACCCTGTATTACTGTAGCTGGCACTTGATGTGCGTGTATTAGTCAGACACCTTCTGTAGTGTTGGTTCTGCCAGCAGTCCAGTTGCCAACCACTCCTGTGACATGGGAATATACACCTAGTTTACTGAGTGTAGCTGGAACACAGTATGGGTGATGGTGTCCTAAGACCTGGCAATGTCATGATATGCTGTGTGAATCAACCTTACTGTCATCTACACCTGTACTGACTTACAGACCAGACTCAGCAGGGTAGTAGTGTACTATTTCCCAATATCAGTGGTGTCTCCCCCTTTGTGGGGTGTGATAACTATTGCTGTGCACCATTCAGTGTGTACAGAGCCTGACATGGAGCTATGATTGAACATGATGTGTATGTGGAGAGCAAATTGTTCTGACATTTGTGTAGGATACACCCTGGGATGTTGACAGGTCCCATTACAGCTGTATGTATGGCTTTAGAGAGTGCAGCTTGTACCTGCATAGTTATTATTACAAGGGCTCTGTAGTGTACATGGATATATAAATATGTGGACCTGGTGGAGGGGGAGGTGTGAGTTGGTTTAGGTTCTCCAAGACCCTATCTGGATGAACAGGTGCTATTTCTGTAGGTGCAGTACTTCCCATGCCATAGTGCTGTGCAGCACGGCAGGTCTTTTTGTTGCCATTACAATTCATAACACAGCGATAGAATGCTCTGTGGTTGGCCTCATAATATGTGGCTGATTAGTTTCACAGTAGCTTTGTGTGGTTTTATATGGTTTATCTGCATCTTACTGAGGCTGATCAGGAATCACCTCCACTCATGTGTGTTCACTCTTGCAACAGTTACTACCTTATGTGGTACAGTTTAAGGCAGGGTACCACCAGTTTGCCTTCTAGTTTGTGTTTAGTTGAATTTTGGTTCTGTTTCAATGGCATAATCACTGCACTTATGCGAGTGCTTAAGGTTCATGTGTATAGGATTCAGCATTTGCACATGCATTGTCCATCTGCACGGGTGCCATGACAGTCACCACTTTGCTTTTAAGAAGCATAACATAGGCTTTGGAGACTATGTGTAGCATACTGTTAGCCCTGTTTGTGTAACTATGGTGATCCAGGTCATTGGGGTTGATGAAACCCAACATGCATTGAGCACAGGTGTTGGTACATGAGTAGTCTTCCCAGTTCATAATGGGATAGTTGAGAGTAGCCATTATTATGGTTTTCTGTCTCAAACCTAATCTTCCCCATTACAGCACAATATAACAGTTGGGAATTCTGAGGCATGGTGGGTGATCTGTTGCAAGGTGCAATTTGGATTCCACTTTGGCACAAAGGTAGTTGCTCAGCATAATGCATCTGAAGTTATGCAAGTGCAACTAGCGTGGGGGTGTACATATCCTTCAGGTATATGGACACACCTGTGGCCTGTGTGTTCCAATAAAGGATAATGGGCAAGAGATGAGGTATGTGTTATAACATGGTCATGCAGGTGTGCTCTCCGGAGTGTTGAACCATATCTCAGTCACTGCACAGATATGTTCTCCATGTTAAAGATTGAAATAGGTGAGTCCATATTGTGTTTCTGACATTGTATCATTGAGTAACGAGACCCGCAGTTTATTGCTTGGCTGTCCCTGTTACAGCAGTGGACTTTCACTTGAACTGTGCATGATGGAGGCACTATAGGGGAATCATGAGCCCTAGCCAGTACCCAGATTCCCAGGGGTGATAGATGCAGGCCCTGTCTGGCAAAGCATAATGGTCTGTCAACCATGTTATCCCAGGCAGAGAGATACTGGATACCCTTTGAATTGCACCACTACATTAGACAATTCTGGAATACAGTCCTTTTGTCCCTGTACTGCAGTATCATTCTGGCCAATGGCAGAATGCTACCCAGGCCTTGGGACATACCTGCATGGGCTACAAGACCTGACAGTTCCTACATGTGTGTTTCCATGCAGTCCAGGCTACTGCATCACAGGTCCGGCACAACAACATGGAATATGCCAGAGCCATGTGTATAGTTCAAAAGGTGGTCTGAGTGTATGGGTATGTGGTTAATCATGGCAGACAAGCAGCTGACAGTATGTTTGCCCTCGTATAGCTTGGTGTGTAACATAGTGCTATAGTTTGCATTCACAAATGAGTACTGTTGGGCATGTTTCCGACCAAGTGTTCTGAGGTGTGGCACAATGCAAACTATGTCATACAATTTGTGTATTTTGTTGTCTGTCTATTCCAGCTTGGGAGGTCACTTGTTTGGCCAGATACTTAGAAGCCTCTGTGAATGTGTGTGATTTCTGGTAGTATGTGTGGGTGTCCTTATTGTGTTCTGGTAAGGGTATGGGTTGGTTGTGATGATGAGATGCATGTGTTAACCTACTCCTCATGACTGTCCAGTCCAGTCATGGCTGTAGAGTGGACTGCCTTCCAGCTTGCCCCTATAGCTGCATCCCAGACAATGTGTGGGGTGTGGTGTTGGGTGGGTTTGGCAGTTTACATGGCATAGAGATTACATTCCCCCAGGATGGCCATATACACAAAGCTGACATTAGTAAACACCAGTAGATGACTAGTGGACATGCCTGTATGAGCATTCAGTACTACAAGTACCAAGTACTGTATTTAGTGTACTTATTGCTTATGAAGATGATTTAGACAGTGATGCTCACAAGGAATTATTTGTGTTATGGATGTGACAACACTGGCTATTACAGAAACATAATAGCTACCTTTAGTAGCAATCCTCCACTGAGGAACACATCGCATCCTGATAGATGATTACAGATGATGCAAGTGTCTACAGGTCTGTTTCCTTTTCTGGGTATATACTCACATATCCACCAGAACCATGAGCTATGTTGGGTATAGACACCCACTCCCCAAACAGAGTCATGTATCAATAGACTCTGCTGCCACTATCAATATGATCGGGATATAATCAGATAGTGTAAGCCATCACCTATGAAGCAGCTATTACACGTGGGCAGCAGACACCTACATCTTACACTCCTACTGCAGATGATACACTGGAGTTAAAGATGACATGCAACCTGTTTCATTACCAGTACTGTGCACTACCTTACATACAGTATGTGCAAGTGGCTGTTAGGTTGGCAATGAGAGGTTAGGCTACACAAACCTGGTAGTTCAACCAGTGTGTCTCTACTCTCAATATCCACTCTATGTAGGTGTGTACATAGTCGTTTGGCCCAGCCCTGTAACAAGGGTCACTACACATTTGCATAACATGTACACATGCATAGCTGTTATTGCTTGCAAACGATACTAGAGAGGTGGATATTACATGTGTTATGTCCATAGATAGTTACCTAGCTCTTCCAATTATCTTTGCTATCATGCTGATAAACTATCAGATGAATACAAGTCATATGTATCATGTTACTGAGTATTGTAATTGCCAATAGACATAACTAATATTTGCATAACATAACAGAAATGCTATGTAAAATGGAATACAGATCTGCCTAAAATACTGCACATTACACAGTTATTGGCACAATATCCCACAATGCAAACCATATTTGCACAGTAAGCCCACCTTTGACATGTTCATCTTACTTATACACCCATAACTATGTCTACTGTTACAATATATCGACATATACTATCCCCTGTAATAGCACATACTTGTTGGACCAACCCTGACACTGACAGTGGCTGGAAGAGAATTGGTGAGTTCCAAGCCCATATATATCATCCCTTGGGATGTATGAGGAGTTTGCCTTGTGACCTACAGCAGTACACACATAGAATACTACAAGCATTACTACTGCTCAACAATATATCACTACAAGATAGCTATTTCCACTATATGCATTGATTACACTGTAATTCTTACTGAACAGGTACTACATACACAGACATACTAAATGTTATACATGCCTTCTTAGTAATTGGAGGTGTTATTGACTGTTATATTACTCTTTTTCAGCTTGCATTTCAGTATTTTGTACTGTTCTACAGGTAGATACAGATGGTTTGAATGTGTGACAAGGCATCCTTTTATAGTTAGAGATCAGTAACATGTGCTATCCTGATAACCAATCGGTGTTCCTAACTAGTTAATTACATGCACATCAGCTGTGCAGCTACTGCCTTAGCCAATACCATGACAACAGTGGAGTATAACTGAGTACCCCACTTGGGCAATGTCCCTTTGCCTTACTTGTGAGGAAGACAGCCTGGAAGTGTTGTTTGAAATCTATTGCAACAGCTGTATGGAGACAAACACTAATATATTGTGTTTAATGCCTAGAGGATTTGGTCTAAATGTGAGTACTGCTATTGTGCAGGGTTTGTATGCACCTAATACGTCTGCATATGTTTCAGTTTAGCCAGGATGTTTGACCAGCTCAAGGCTGCATGGCTATACATATAATGTTAGGGGGTTTACAGTGTGCTTACCAGACATCTTTATTTTGGTGTTAATGTGTATCATACTGTGCTGATAATCAGTAATTGGTAACACTGGTGTAATTACTTTTCAACCCTCTGAAACGGGATTAGTTCAAACAAACATTTAACATCAACAGCTGTTCCATTGTATAACAGCAACTATTTCACATAGGGCCATGTTAGTGCATCTGTGCCCAGGTATGTTAAGGTTTCAGCAGATGTCGTACAGTGGGTGAGTAATTGGTTATGGTATGACAGTATATATTGATGTAATTAGTTTGGATGTGGGCGAGATATTGGTGGGTGTACATTGCAGATGCAGGTGTGTAGGAACTGCTTTTATACATCTTCTATATGTGTGTGGGGTTCTTTCCCTATGTGAACACCTATCCCTTAGTGGACTAATACTATGGTAATTGCAGGCTGATTCATTAAGGCACTGTTGAATGCTTCCTGTATAGCATGCAGGTATTGTTAGTCCTTGAATCCTTTGGCAATACATCTGAATGTAATAAAGTTTTGCTAAATGAAAGCTGTCTGTGTATTTCTGCCATGGATATTTGCAGTCATTGTAGTTGTGTTGGTGACTGTGTCCAAGGAACATATTTGTAATAGTGTATTGGCATATACTCTTCATGTTAAGTTCATATTGTTTGGGGGGCAGAATGTGTGATTGCTATGGTTCATGTTATACTCAGATATGAACACTTCAGATGCTGTATACACTCATGTATGTATGTAATATATATTATTGCATACATTTATCTGTACCTCCATAGATGTGTAGATGTTTTTAATCTATCTCTATATCTACATATATATGTATCTCTCTCTCTCTCTCTCTCTCTCTCTCTATATATATATATATATATATATATATATATATATATATATATATATATGAGCATACACCTTTCATTGGGTACATGGCGGTTTGTCCTATTTCCACACAATCCTCCCTTTTGTGTTTTAACCTGTCTGAATACATAACTGGCATAGGTACATCTCAGGTAGCTTAGTGGTAGGTTACTCTGAGGATGGTTGCGGTTCTCATCCTGGAAGGGATTAATATTTTACCTCTCAGAGTAAGCACTGGTAGGGAAAGTGTGAATAACGCACATTTAAGCAGTTGTAAGCAGGTTTGCCTGTGGTCTGCATGACATTAAGCAAAGGTTAAACCTGTGAAGCGCTTATCCATTTAACCATGTTTAAGCACCGCTTACCATCGTGCAAACCCGTGCAAACCCGCTTACAACTGCTTAAAAGTGCTTTCATCCACCTGCATCCAACAGCCCTTATTTTGGCCCTCAAAATAAATGAACAGCCCTTGCAGGTCTTGAACCCGTGACCATGAACACCACACTCATTGACCTTACCACTAAGGCATCTGAAATATGTACAAATGTTATGGTGTTTAGAATATACATTTTACTACAGGCATTTCTCACTACTGAAAACACATGTGACAGTCAGTTGGTATATATATGTATGATACATGTTAATGTTTATATGTTTGTGGAATTAGGTGTTGCAATGTGACATGACGGTGTATTATGGATGAGAATGGTTCTTGTTTTGTGTCCTTTTTTATTGTCCCCATACTCTATGTATACCCCTCCAGTTCACTTATTGAACATCCAACCCAGGCTCTCCTTGATGCCTGATTTCATTACCCATCATTCCAACCCCACCCCCAATCTCCACTTACACAACAACCGTCCCTTCTATGGTGAATTAGGTTAATATTAATAGTTATAATATCAGAGTTGCATGTGTTTTGTGAACACTTCAATTCCTTTGGATTGCTTCTGTGTCACGAAGTGTGTTCATAGATGTTTATATATATGGCTATAGATGTAACTGTATATATATATATATATATATATATATATATATATATATATATATATATATATTTATATCTATGTGCAGACATCACTGACGTGTGTGTATATATATATATATATATATATATATATATATATATATATATATATATATTTCGTATTAATTTGTAAGTTATACATATGTAGACTTGTATATGTTGATTCACAAACTACAGTACATTACAATGTACTGTACATATGTACACAAAGTGACTGTCCCATTTGTGGTCAGTACTGTGGAATGCCTATAGTATAAGGTACAGTCTAAAGACCATGAAACATGTATACACTTCAGATGGCTTAGTGGTAAGTTCCATGACTATAGTTTGCATGGTCCAGGGTTTAACACCTGCGATGGTTTAAAAATGTTTTTTACTCCAGAGTAAAGCTCATTTAAGCAGTTGTAAGCATGTTTAAAAGTGTTTTTGTGACATTAAAGCAGCAGTTAAACACATTTCAACAAACTTTATAATGTATAACCTGTGCGCGCAAACACGGCCACATCCACTAACTACTCAGGATATATAGATTTCAGTGAAGTAACATCCCACTATGTGCTTACATAACATTACATTCTCGATTGACTGTACTCTCCAGCACACATGGGTTTATATAGGTGTTTCAAATGTTTATTACACTGACAAATACTACCTATATATGCAGGTTGTGGTTAAGGTATACTTTTTAACATGATAAACATCCCTGACTTTATTGGGATTTGAACCTCAAATGCACAGATACTATGCAAATGCTGTGACCATTACACTGTTGACATTAACGTTGCTTCCTCCTATTTCCTATTTAGATGATTTCTATGTGTAAGCTAGGCTAAGCAAAGGGCGGAGGCACCCAAACCCATTGAGCTTCACTTACTCTTGAAATAAAAATATATAACAGATGCAGTGAGACACTATAAATTACATTCCTAACTACATTAGGCATAGCATCTCACTGACACATTTCAAGGGAAACCTTGTTGTATGAATGGGTAACAGAATATGCACCCCTGGGATCATGTGTCCCTGAACCATACAACCAGGGGGTGGGTGAGCCCCTCCAGTTTTATAGTTGCAAGACCTGTTGGGGAAATTGACTGGTCTGAATTTTCACATTAAGATGCCCTCTTTAGATCACTAAGTGCCCCTAACACCCCCCACCACCCCAGTCTTCTACAGCGTCCGGCAACTCTGCCTGGAATCGCTTCATTGGCTATGCTTGACAGAGGCTCAGTTACTTCATCAATGGTGCAGAGAAAGCCAACACACTGTAGCTATGCTTCTAATTGCCTTGGGCAAATAGCCTACAACCTATCTGTGAACCTCTAAAGTGCAGGCCATCACAGCCATAATATGTGAATAAACAGAGTTTTCAGCTCACAATATACAGTGGAAAATCACCATGTAGTCAGGAAACAGTTAAGTACAGCAAGAACATACAGAACACTGATACTTAATAATTCCAAAAGCCTGTCTTGGAAGCTAGAAGATTTATATACATTTAAGGCATTCTATTGCTTACCAATAGGCTATCTACAGGAAAGATGAGAAACAAGCACAGATGGGAAACATACATGTGACAATACCATACCAGCTTATGTATCAGCCTTAGGCTTTGGGATACTGGCCAAGGCTATTGGCGCCTCCATGGTGCTTTTTATAGGAGAGTCTCAGAGGTGAATCCCACCTCCATAAACAGCACAATAGCAGAATCAATGAGGGTTATGCTACTCAACACCAGGGGTTGTGATCACAACATGCATGCACTCACAGCACTCCTCAGTATGGACAACGTCAACATATGTGCAGTAACTGAAACCGGTTTTAAGGCTCCTGAGAGCACACCAGCACTACCAGGCTACAACCCATACCACACATTTCAGCCACAGAACATGGACTTACAAAGATATGGAGGGGTTGTATCCATATTCATCAGGGATACCTACACTTCCATGTTAGTGGGGCAGCATGATACCTCTGTGATCATCCATGTGCAGCTAATACAACTGAAATGCAAACTGTGGCCTGCTACAGATCACCCTCCATGACCCAGGACCATCACTCCACCTACCTGGAGACAGTGGAAAACATGGCAGCCCTACTGCACACCCTGGTATTGGTCATTGTCAACTACCCTACCATTAACTGGGAAACTTACTCAAGTACTCACTTCCATGCCCAGCACTTCCTGAAATTTATCACCTCATGTGCCCTGTATCAGATGGTAAATTCCCTAATGATGGGTGGAAGCATACTAGAAGTGGTCATCACCAACATGGGCGACAGGTGCAGAGGTAAACTGGTCACTGGTTAGATCTGACCATGAACTATTCACTGTTTCCACACCCAACCATCTCCCCCACCCACAGAAACTACAGTGTATACCTTTCCTACAGCTAAATTCACACCTTTAGAAACAGAGGTGGGGGGTTTCGCAGCCCCCATGCTAAGATAAAACACTACTCAAGATACAGACAGATTTACAAATGCACTCAATAAGCACCTACAAGGATGTATGGATCATGCCATCACTGGTAAACCAAGTATCACTCCTCCTAGACAAGGACACCAGTCTGGTGGATCCCTGCAATAAACAGGCTATACAACAGAAGTAGGACAGTGTTCCAGAAAAACAGCAAATCCCAAGAAGGGCAGACATCCGTGACCAGTATTAGTAAGAAACGTAGGTCCCTCATGAAATCATCCAAGGCTAACATCAACAGGAAAATAGGCAAAGATTCGAAAGATAACCACAAAGCCTTCTTTGGCTATGTCAAGGATCTAACTGGTAACACACAGATGTACACTGTGCCGGTGAAATATACCACAAAATAGACTGACCCTACTGATATCACCAACATCCTTGCAGATACATTCAGTGCAAACTTCACCCCCTAACGAACCCACAACAATACCCGAAAAGTACAGTATCCCAGACATCAGAGACACACAGGTGGAAATGGCCCTGACCCCCCACCTAATTAAGCTTTTCAACCTCAGCCTCTCCACAGGCTACATGCCCATACAATGGCATGTGGCAATGGTTATTCCACTCCACCAAGATGGAATCACAACTGACCATGGTAACTACCACCCCATAAGCCTGACTAGCCTGGTCTGCAATGGTATGGAGCACATCCTCATGGCACTCATTAGCATAGACATTGGTAACCTGCAAACACGTGACCCAACCCAGGTCAGCTTGGTTGAGTGCAGTTCATGCCTACTGAACCTGTTTGATGTCTTACAGACAGTCACCAAGACGTTAGATGAGGGGAAAGGTGGTTCACACATACTACCTGGACCTCGCCAAGGCTTTTGACACCATTCCCCACTCGGGTATTATTGATAAACTCACCAGCCTGTACATACACCCATACATCACAGGTTGGGTTGTCAACGGGCTTACACACAGAACCCACATGGTACGATTAGCGGTCTCTAGGTCCAACTCTTAACCAGTCATGACTGGTGTCCAACAGGACTCAGTCCTGGGACCCCTACTGTTTGGCATACACTTCTCAGAGGTACAGGCAAACACAGGTGGACTACGGCAGACCATGTTTGGCAATGACTGTGAACTGGGAGCCATAATTGACAATCCAGCTGACACAGACATCCTTCAAGGGGCCTCAAAGAGACTGACACAGGGTGTCAAAGTTATGGCCTCCAGCTAAGTGCCACAAACTGCATGGTCATTCCATTGTAGAATATTAAGCACCCACATATTAACACATAAGTGGCAGCCACTTTAATACAGATGAGGTAATAGGGTATCTGGGGACTAAGGTAGATAGTGATCTCTCCTTTGACGATCATATCTCCAAAGTAGTTAGGACATCCTTCTATGTAGGCCATCTGATTACTAAAGGGTTCCCATCTAGACATACTGAGGTTATAGTGCCCCTTTACTCATCACTTATCAGTCCCATCATAGAGTATAATAACCCATTTGGGATGTACCTCAGAAGACACTTCCAACAGCTGGAAGATCCACCAATGTACCTCGCCAAGAGGATTACTGGTCTCAAACATATGTCCTATGCAGCCAGACTGAATAAACTCCTGCTTTACTCAGTGGCATCTTGTTTACTCAGTGATGATCTCTGCTGGCCAACAAAGCCATGTTGAACTCAGGCTTAATGGATATGCTCCATCTATGGGAATCCATGACGCAGTGAGCCACATGCTGTAGTGAGCTGAACCTTGCCCCAACAATAACTGGAAGATACTGAAGGGATGGATACCTGTCACAGAAACTCCCCATACTTTGGAACAACATCCCTAATTACATTATACAGAGCCCCTCACTAACACTTTTCAAGGGAAACATTGAAGAGTGGATGGGGAACAGTAGATACACCCCAGAGATCCTACCATTGGCTCTGCTCCACAGAGGGACAGTTGATGAATCACCGGGGTGGCAAAAGCGGACACATTTTGGCTAGGCTTATGAATGCCCTCGGGCAGTTGGCCAAGTACCTACCTATGAACCTAAACATACAGTATCAGATCATGCTGATAGCTTAATTTACTGTTCAGGTATTGACTTACCTTGTGCCAATAGCAGTTGTATGTGCAATAGTTGAGGGCTGCCTATGTTGGATGTGCACAGTAGACTGCCTATACATGACAATTTACAGGTAGTCTTGTGTGTGTGTCATCTATTTTTACTGTGTGTGCAGGTGGCGAAAGGTGTCAGTCCCTAGGTGCCTACACTGTCAGTGTGTGTGCTATACATTCCCTCCTTGCCAAGGCATGGGCATACTGGGCATGCCTCCGTTTGCCTACTGGGGCTGGCTCAGGGTGTTCGTTGTCTGAGTACCTTTGTGCCTGTGGGGCCCTTGGCAATGGTGGTGGGCTATGAGGGCCTTCACCATTCTATACCTGATGCAGCTGTTTCTGCAGGATCATATTGTGTAGCATGGCACGTACTATGAAGATGTAGGCACATGTGTCTGGGCAGTACTGCAAGGCTCCACCAGATATGTCCCAGCAATGGAACCGTGATTTAAGCACCCCAAACACACGCTCTCTGATGATTCTGGTTTGTGCGTGTGCCTCATTATGGTGTTCCTGCATGGGTGTGTGTGCATTTCTGATGAGAGTCATCATCCACGGTTCCAGTGCATAGCCAGCATCCACCACCAGGTGGCCATATCAGATGTCCTCCCTGGCAAATATCTGATACAGCTGTGAGGCATGCCAGATGTGGGAGTCGTGATAGCTTCCAGGGCTGCCAGCACACACATTCATGATAATGCCCTGGGCATTGCACACGACCTGGCAGTTTATGGAGGGGTATCCCTTTTGGTTTATGTAGTGCCTACCCTGCTCACCAGGTGGTGACTTGATGTGTATGTGCATGCAGTCTGTTGCACCCAGTACCTCGGGGTATTCTGCCACATGGTGGAAGAGACGCATATTGCTGGCCAACTCCTCCTGCATTCAGGGTAAGTATATGTGCTCATTAGCATGTGGTAACATGGCATCCAGGAACTGGTGAAGTACCCTGGATGCTGATGCTTGTGAGATCCCCATGATATCCCCAGTTGGTCTTTGAAAGGTACCTGTAGCTAGTATTCTCAGTCTTACAGATACCTTTGTATCCACTGGGATGGGTTCCCCTCTGTTTGTTCTGGTTCTGAGGCATGGCTGGCACAGCTCCACAAGTTGCTGCAGGGTGTCCCTGTCCACCCTGTAATGCTCTACTATCTCCAGATCATGTAGCCCCTGGTAGGTTATCCTGGGTCTGAACACTATCCCCTCCTGTGGTGCCTGAGGTGGTTGTGTGCATCATCCTCCACACCACCTTCAGTCTCCAACACATGCTGGTGGATCAAAGCTATGGCAGCCCCTAACATGCACATACTAAAAGTTCCCCATCTGTATACACCAATGGTGCAGAGTGTATGGGAATACACAAGTGTGTGTGAGGTGCTTTCACACTTTATACTATTGTGCTATGGATGCTGCTGATGTCATTTGTTGTGTGTGAGCTATTCCAGCTGCAGGGTATCTTAATTATGGGTTTTAGTACAATGCCGTGGTGGTACAGTGGTAGTGTTGTTACCTCACAGCAAGAGGTTCTCCCATTCGATTCTCGGCTGGGCTTGGGAGTGCCTTCTGTGTGGCGTCTGCATGTCCTCTCCGTGGTTGGGTAGTGTTCGAAAGACATGCGTGCATAAATGGGCGTGCCTTCATTGAAGGTTGAGCTTTGAGCTGGCACCTCGGCGTTTCATAAAAATCTACTGCAAATCATTAGCGGACCAGAGTTCCGCTGTGGCGACCCCTTAACGGGAAAAAGCCGAAAGACAAACAACAACAACAATGAGTACTGCAAGTGTGGGGCCTTTACTGTGGAGTTATGCTTGCCTGCCTTGATTAATCTGTTGCCCTTTAATTCACTTTTAAACCTGGATCTCCTCCCATTATCAGGCATGCATCCACCTGCTGTCTTTCTTGTTTTGTACTTTCCCTACCCAGTTGTGTGTTGCAAAATGTGTCTTGTAGCTGATATACTGCAAATCTGCTTTGTTCTGCTGTGACACTTTACTGTTTTCTTTGCAGTACAGCCCCTCCCCTTTACTGTTGTGCAGGTAGCTGCTTGCAGCCTTGTTAGCTGTTGTCAATGGCCCACTGTAGATTCCTAGGTGTTTATTAGTCATTTGTACTCCAGTTTCCCTGCTGAAGCATTTCCTTATTTCTTTCCTATATCCTTCCTGTTTCAGCTCCAGTGCACGCCGCACAAACCTATTTACCAGGTTTCAGCGCGTTTTCATCTCCGTTCACATGCATACTCAGTTACCTTGTCTACTTTCAGCTAAGCAAAGCTATAGCCAGTTCAACACACCCCTGTCCTGCAGCTTTGCTTAGCTATGGGCAAACCAGTTTAGCAATGTTCCAATGTGCTTACAGCAAAGGTGACACATCCCTCTCTTGATGTCATCTTTATCTCAAGGGCACACCTTGGTGTTATAATGCTACGCTGTGAGATGCATCCTTACACCAGTGGGGACTCTGTGGTTCACTATTACTCCTCTCATTTGCATGGCATTGCGTACTAATTCCTAGCTACTGCATATAACACTGTCACAGCCCCTTAGTAACCCTCGCGCCATGGTGTTGTGTAGCATGCTTGCCATTGACTATTATGGGGAAATCATGATATGTGTTATATTGCAGTTTTATTCTATATATTTCTATTTACCTTGAAATCCCCTTTGCGCTCCGCTGCCCTTTGCTTCCACATCACAATAGTGCAAATATAAATATTAAATGTTACTTTTATATTTTGTACATTTGTTTTATGCCACTGGCTATATATTTAGCCATTGGCATATATTAACAATATAATACAAGTGTTTGGTCGGCTGTCATAGATCTGATTTTATGTTTGCAGAAATGTAAACAATTTTTAGAATTAACATTTCTGCATGCTTACACTACACCTGCACCACTTCCTGAATCGCTACATATCTTCATTTGCATACTACACTGCTGCACATGGGGTAATTAGCATACAAGGCATGGGAGCTGTGCGGGCGTAGGGTACGCAGGTAGTGCACGTGGAAACAGCTCGTACTTGGATTGCTCAGCAGCCATATTTGGTGTTGGAAAGCCGACGCTACGCCTGCACCTGATGCAAGCTTCATGAATCCCGGGGACTGTTCCTGTGTTCTCTCTTTGTTATATGTAAAAGAAGATTAAGTAGAAATGATGTTAAAAAATTATCAGTAGATAATGTAGGCCACAATTTAATCACAGATCTTATTTTAAAATATATTATTGGCATATGCAGTGCTAAACCTAAGAGCATCACTGAAGTTAATCCATGATGAACTATTATGTTGATAGGGCAGCTCTCTTTTGTGCACTGGTCTGCTGAGCATCACCCTGAACCAACTTAGAGTAATATCCCCTATAAACAAATCTATTGTCAAGGTACTTTGATTCATAATCAGCACCTACAGAATCATCACATACTGTTGATCCTACAAAAAGTCTAGATTAACTACACATCCCAGCCATACGTCCCTCATGCTGAGAGAGAGAGAGAGAGAGAGGCAAATGAGCTCAGCCTTGTTATTCCTGCACCACCCCAGACAGTTCTTCCAGCTGTCAGGCTGCTAAATGAGCCCAGGTCATCTAGATTATTGTCAAGTCTTTATCCCTCTATACCATGGAGCCAGCATAAAGAGTATTCAGACGTTATAAACAAAGAATTTATTTTCAGAGCTGAGAGTTTAATTTTGTTTGCATCTTCATTTCTGACTCTTCAACAGCTGTGTCTGCATATCACTGGATGTGGCAGTAGAATGTCATAGTAGTTTGTGCAGAGTAATCTTTTAATTATAGATAAGAATGTAAGGACAATAAATATTTTCATGTGGAGAGCCTTTGCTCAAGCTACTCTCCCCATTTTATAATATGGAGCACAGGAAAACTTGCTATGGAATATCATGTTATTCACCACTTGCAGATTCATCAAATGTTCTGCACCACTTACAAAAGAATCGTGTACATTTCTAAGTGACAACAAGGGTAAATCACATTACCCCAAAATGTAGTAACCTTGAAGTGGATCATATCATGTAGGGAGGTACTGAGGTCAAAACCTTCTGCATTGACACAGATTTTTGTTACTGCTATACTAAAGCTTGAATCTATTTTAAAAAATAAGAATATTAATTTAGACATGTAGCTTGACAGGCAGGGTAATGTACTTTGGGGTTGACATAGGTGATTGTTATAGGTTTGAATCTAGCTTCCTCTAGGTTTATGAAGATAATGCACAGATGCATGGATGCATGCATCATGTGAAGTACCTTTAGTATGCTGCCAAAGATTATCATGATTCATATACGTGAGTCATAATAGTCCTGGGAATTACAAAGTTCATGTTCTCAGTTTCTTCAGTTTCACAGAGGAGTGTCTGATACATGTTGTTGCAACATGTGGTCCTGTGCTTGATAATGAAAATTAACGCTATCATATGCCTTGTCTATGCTGTGTATGGGACTTCTCTGTAAGGCATGTAGTAAACACATGCATCTTTTGTTGGGTACTATATATACTATATTACCTTTCCAGGTTCATAAACTACCACTTTATCCATATGCAATTAATTTGTCATACATCTCTTTTGCATTATGCTGTCAGTGATCATTCCTTCTGTTCTCACAAATAGGTTACTTTCCACATTAAGATAGCAAATTTCTACTTTATGCAGAACCCTGTGTACTAATACCAATATCTGGATTATTTAGGAAGTTTATATGCTATCCGTACTTCATATGAAAAAGGATGGGGTTTGTCAGAATGGTTAAGGTTTTCACTTCATAGACACATGATACAGGGTTTAATTCTGACCTCAGGTTATTACTTAGGCATAAAATGCCCGTTTAGGGGAGTTAGCCTAACATGAACCTATAAACCTATATATTAATGATCATAGCATGCTTTGCATCTTCATATGTGCATGTGTTTTCATGAGTATTCACTATAAGATTTATCGGTGAGTCAAAAACCTGGTGACATATAAAATTAAAGTTGGAAATAGCTTAATCAGTGTCAAGTGCAAAGTATTTTGTTGATAAGCCAAGGATATTCAGTTGGAAATCCAAAGTGATCTCAAAGTAGGACTAGACCTAGAATATTCTGGGCATACATGAGGCTTGATTTTCTCAAGACAACAAGGACGGGAAGCAGTTGTTTACATTAACATGCATGATACAGAGTTACTGATGTGGCTGCAAAACTCTTACGCAATTAATGAAATATCTCACCGGAGGCATTAAGAATCCACCAAGTGAGAAATAAATCATTAGTTGTAGTGGCTGGTGACCTAGAATGGGCTAGGTTACATTAGCTTTTAGGTAACTCTAACTTCTATTAAACACATCTAGGGAAAAACTGAGCAATAAGTAGAAAAAAAATCATTTTAGAAATAATGACAATGCTGTCATTTTTCATCTGGCACAGGTGACTCTAACTGTGCTTGTGTCATTGATCTGGGCCATATCATCAATGCTAAGCTTTCACTCAAAATTCACAGCAGTCACATTTAGTCACATTTGTAGAAAGCCACATTGGTTAGTAGGCTGTATAATCTGATATTGTATGTTCTTGCTAAAAGTAAAAGGTTTTTCTACTTATTATGTAATCAGAGCACCACAACAGAGTACATCCCATTTACTTATAAGAACAGTGTCAGAAGTTTGAACAAGATAAAAAAATGTTTAAAATGCAGTCTTGAATGCATACTATACCATAACATGGCAGATGTACTTATCGTCGACTGCAATCTCTGAATTATACAATAATAAGAGAGTCCTTATTCGGGAGGACTGAGGTATGCAAAGTAGTGTAACTTGAGACAGAAATATTTTAGTAACCTAGTGGCTGCTCTCAGGTATTCCCCACACGACCAAATTAAAAAAAAATCTAATGATAAGGTTCTGTTCAATAATTTATTGATTAAACATTAAGGATACCCAAAATACACAACATAAAAAGGCAGGAAATGTGAAGTATTTTTACTTGTCAGTTTGTGAATACAAATATATACACACATATATACATATATACACACACACACACACACACACACACACACACACACACACACATATATATATATATATATATATATATATATATATATATATATATATATATATATATATATATATAGAGAGAGAGAGAGAGAGAGAGAGATACATTTATATATGTATATACATGTGTGTGTGTGTGTGTGTGTGTGTGTGTGTGTGTGTGTGTATGTGTGTGTGTATGTGTGTGTGTATGTGTGTATTTATTAATATTTTTAGGCTGATAGAGTATTCTAGAAGTAAAAAAAAAAAGAAAAAGATGGAAGAAAACAATAAGATATGAAAGTTTTAAACAGGCATAATAAATAGCTAAAATAAGTTATTAATTCTAAAAAAGAGATTATGAGGTTGAAGGTGTTCTGCAAATCAGAAGCCTTATGTTGGAAGGTTTCCACATAATGGTATCCCAAAGTCATACAAAAGCAACTCTCATGTTATGATTTTCTGCTGATGGTGGCTATAGCATAGAGACTGATCTCGGAGAGAAACCACAAGTAATTGTGGCAGTCCATGTGTTTGGCTAATGCTAATCAGCCATGTGATCTCACACAGAATTGGTGGTGGCTCTGGATATTGAATGATTGATTCAGAACATTATCCTGCTAATGTTTAATTTTTAGGCAGGAAAGAAATGTACACTCTTTTTTGAGTGTCTGCACCCATTCTTCACTCCGTGACTGTTTGCAGTTCAGTTTGTACAGCAGTTGTAGGTAAGGTAAGTAGATGTGTATAAAGATAGATGTGTGTGTGTGTGTGTGTGTGTGTGTGTGTGTGTGTGTGCACATGTATGTCTGTAGTGTTTATGAATGTAGCTGAATGGCTGTCTGTATAGGTATGTTTGTGTACATTTGTTCGAGTACGTGCCTGGGTAGTGCACTACGGGATGTAAGTATAGGAAAGCCTGCTGTGTGTGTGTGTGTGTGTGTGTGTGTGTGTGTGTGTGTGTGTGTGTGTGTGTGTGTGTGTGCATGTCTATGTCTGTGTTTGGGATCATGCATTTGAATGTAGGAGACAGTGGTGCAGTGAGTAGCTGCTTGTTTGTTTGTTTATGTGTGTGTGTGTGTGTGTGTGTGTGTGTGTGTGTGTGTGTGTGTGTGTGTGTGTGTGTGTGTGTGTGTGTGTGTGTCTGTATTTGGGACCAGGTATCATGTGGATGTATACGTCAGTGGAGCACTAAGTAGATGCTTGTTTGCATGTGCATGCATGAATGTGTTTGTGTGTGTGTGTGTGTGTGTGTGTGTGTGTGTGTGTGTGTGTGTGTGTGTGTGTGTGTGTGCATGTTGTAGATTACCTATGCTATGTGTAGAGAACAGGGACTCAGCCAAGGCTGAGGTGTTACTCTGTACAGCTTTACCTTATCTCTGAAATTAGAGAGTCACTCTATCATGCTGATTGATAAACCAGCTTTAGCCAATTAACATGGGTGGAAAGACTTTGCCTGAATCTCACTTTGATGTATGAGTCTAATGTTGCTGTTGTTTGTCTTTTTGGCTTTTCCCGGTTAGGGGTCGCCACAGCAGAACTCCAGTCTGCTAATCATTGGCAGTAGAGTCTTTTGTGGTGCAGAGTTGCCAGCCCGACGCCCAACCTTCAGCGATGGCATGACCATTCAAGCATGTCTTTCGAACGCCACTCGACCACGTGGAGGACATGCAGACTCCACACAGAAGGCACTCCAGCCAAGAATCGAACAGGAGAACCTCTTGCTGTGAGGCAACAATGCTACCGCTGCACCACGAGTCTAATAAAAAGGTTAAAATTAAGTGCACTTTAGAAAGAAGTTTTGATTCTGCATGTCATTATCAGATGTGGTAGATTTCTAAGTGGATGCTGGGAGCCACAAGCAGCAGGACATGAAAGGACTTTGAAGGTCTTCCTTCTGAATTCAATATCTTAAAGTGTGATTGTGGTGCTTTAACCATGGCAAATTCTTAGGATGCAAATAAAATGTCCTGGCAACAATCAACACCTAGTCTTAAGGGTCAGTATACTTTCAAGAAACAAACTTAGATCACTCTATGTGAAACAACTTCCAATCTATCATCTCCATGGGAATAAAGAAGGAAATGAATCTTGACTTATGAACAGTGATGCAGATTAGCATTATCTCTGTACTTGGTGGTCTGAAGTTCAGATCACTAATGGCCATTACAAGGATACAGTTTTTCAAGGAAGAAAGATAATTAGTAAAAACTACAAGAAAAACCTTACCAAGCTAGAGTTTTCACTGTGTGATACCTTAAACCTCCTGGAATAGAGGCCCATGGGTTATATGCAAATGACCCCTTAAAGATGTCAAGTGTTTCAGCTATATGGCTTCTGAATGTCCATGACTT
Organism: Protopterus annectens; assembly: GCF_019279795.1. Taxonomy (NCBI): domain Eukaryota; kingdom Metazoa; phylum Chordata; order Ceratodontiformes; family Protopteridae; genus Protopterus; species Protopterus annectens. Next base: position 995,201,419 of record NC_056745.1, on the reverse strand, counting down.
TTTACTTTTCCTTTTTAAGTCTTTATGGACAGATTCAGGCCAACAAAGTCAAATGCCACTTGCAGCTGGGACAGCACTGGGATTACTATTCTAATGTTGTCACATTTTGGGTCTTTTATCACAGAAGCTTCAGTGCTTGGCTTACATACCCTATTGTAAGTGCATACTGTAATGTCATACATTGACCAGGTAAACACATCTAATCCCAAGCCTTCCAAATCACCCCAAACACTTTGCAGACACACTTCTTGAAAATCAAGAAGTAAAAGTGACAGTTTGTCACCTACACAGCTTGTAAATAATAAAATAGAATATACTCACGCAACTAACCAGAAATTCTAACAAGTGCAGATGGTAGAGGGGTATTCAGTGGCCAAAGAGATGGCAGAAAGGTATTTTGAACTGATCGAGAAGGTTTCACTCATACATACAGTAATAGAGTAAGAATAAAATATGTGTAATATCTGACAGTGAGGCACCTTTATAATGGATGATCAACCATATCGAATTCCAAGTATAAATCCACCATAATGGAAGAGCTGGAGAAAATACAGACCTCAATGTCTAGGAAGAAAAGGCTAGACAGGTGTATTTTACAACATCCACCATGTTCATGGAAAAAGCTGTCTGTAGTTGCAAAACAGTGTACTAAAATCAATTACTTAAGAAATCCTTCTTGATGAATACACAAGCTCTAGAGGATATTTCTATAGTATAATGGCAGACAATCTCCATAAAGTCACACAACTAATTTACAAACAGGTATTCATCAGATATTTACCCTTGTAGCTACTAAAATATATATATTTGTTTTTTTAATCAAATAATGCTGGTAGGTTGCAGACGGAATGGAATATTATAACACCAGTAATCATTAATTCTTTTTTTTGTACTGCATGCTTTGTATCAGGTTGAATTCTCTTCCATGCTTTGGTACCTGCATGTTGTATGTAATAATATATTTTATTTATTTTTATTTTCGCATTTGTTAAGCAGGTATGTCCAACTGAGCAATAACCCATTTTCAGCAGAGGCCAGGGAGGAAAAGCCCCATAGAGAGAACTATTACAATTACAAAGATAAGTTCAGAAAAATGGTTACCAACAGATGATAACAGAATTTACAGGATATTTTAAATACATAGTATACAGCTTAGAAGTTTAAATAAAAACATATAAGTTAGAGCAGAAAAGGTTAACTAAGATGCGGGACTCAGTAGATAGGGAAGTAGACGTAAAGGGTAGTAGTAGGGAATTATAAGATAGATATAGAAGAAAGAGAAGCCAAGATGTAGAGAAGTTTAAGTCTGATGGAAGGGAAAAAGAGTGAGAAATAGTGTAGATACGAGTAGAGTAAAAAAATGAAGTTAGTTGACAAAGTTAATTAGTAACTGAAAGATGTTATGATGGGTTTTGGCATTAGCAGATCCATGAGGTTTGTAGTGTTTCTTTTAAAACTTTTTTGACAGTATGAGTATGGGTAAGATTTCTAATGTTCAATAGGAGTTTGTTCCAGGCTGGGGCAACTGAATAGCTATATAAGTGATGTCCTATCACATTTTTAGGCTTGTAACTAAGACAAGAGAAACTGATCAGAGCTCCGCAGGGAGCGGGACGGGGTGTAAAGTGATATAAGGGAAAAGATGGCCGAGCAAAAGGGGGGTTTGTTAAGGATGGAGAAAATCAGTGACAGTTGAGAGATTAACAGTAGACGGGGGATATAGGCAGCACAGTAAATTACAAGATACATAATAATTTAAAGAAAGTCCTCTCTACAGCGACTTTCTGTATTTGTAAGTATCTGTGTTAGTCTTTATGCAGACTTAAGCAGACTTTGAGAGAAAAATGTTTGCATTTCAAGTATGCATACATACAAACAAGTAACAGTGTTTTATTGAATGGTTTATCGTAAAAACAAATGTACACATTCAGTTGCAATTGTGAATATTTCTGTCCTGTAGAATACTATCATGAACTAAATAACAAATGCACTTGATTTTAAATAGCAGCAGTACCACTAATAACATCTTTGAAATAAAAAGGGAGGATTTTTCTGTTTTTGTGCCTTAATATTACAGTGCATATGGACTTGCAATGTAAGAAAACACGTAAGGAATCATAACACTTGGATTATCTCTTGCTTTCAGTCTAAAGAGCCACTATTGTGTTTGCGATTAAGTGTGTTTGCCAAGGACTTTTACCGAGTGTGCTGCATTTGTTGTTCTGACAAAACTGAAGGCAAGAACAGGCACAAAAACCTTCAAGTCAATATTGGGCTAACAGATAAATACCAGTTTAGATGATAGATTTCTTCATGTCACTGAGGGATCATAACAAACAGGAGCTGTAGGGAATGATTTGTCAGCTAAAAATGACATATAAATATAATTGATCCCACATGCCTAGCTGTCTATTGACATTCTAGGGAAATCATGATTTTTATCCTCCTGAATACAGTGTTTGTGTGGTTATAAAGTCATGTATTTTTTTGGGATCCATAATTCAGAAGCTTGATCACAAGAAATCTTTTTGTGACACTGTAAACACCCCCCCCCCAAAAAAAAAATTATTCACAGAAAACAGCTATACAAGGAGGCAGTAATATAACATGTGGCATATAATGATGAGCTTGACAGTCATTCAGATGTCCAAAAAGTACAGACATGTGATTATTTTAAATACTTACATATAGCCAAATCAATGCAAATCAATAATCACTGGGTATACATACAAATGTCTGATGTCCAGATAGAATTTAAGCAGCTATTCTGCAAACATGTAATACCAATAACAGCATAATTCAGAAATGTTGCTTTGCACATCATCAGACAGCAATTAAATTCATCAGAAACATTTGAAAAACATTGTTTGTCTGTGTTTTATAAGATATACAACAAAGATAATATAACTTGAGCAAAATTGCATAACTAAGGTAAATGGGACTTAAGGGAGTTTTGATTGAAGGGGATGGTTTTAATCTGCAAGGACTGCAAGGGTTACTTTACTGAACTGATGATCATTATTTAAAATTCACGCAAAACAATATTTTTGGCATGTTCTAAATGAAATCCCATTCTCCATTATAAACAATTGCTTCATTTTCTTATTCTTCTGCTACTTAGCTCAGGTTTTAAGCTAACATCATGATCTGTCTGTGGTGATAATTGAAGTTCTAAACATAGCTGTCACTGCATTTCTTTCTTGATCATTGCATTTTTAGTGTGACCCCCTCTCTTTCATGCACATTAGCACTGCCTAGAACAAAAAGTAAAAACTTTCTACATTGTGCATTTTTACTTAGATATGAGTGCAAAACATTGTAATTGTCCCATGTCTTTATGGAATACAAATGATCATTACTCCTCCAATTAAGTTTTTTAGCCATTATTAACATATAGAATGCCTGATATTCATGACATTTTGTAACATGTATAACATTCACAGAATTACAATTTAAATATTTATGAACCTAATACATTTTTCTTTTTCCTTTGTCCACATAATGAGGACCTTCTCCTATAAATCCAGAAAACCTAGAAAAACTACATTTTAAAGTCACAGTAACATAATTTACAAGTTTGCTCAAAACCCTATCCAACTAACCTCTAATATACTTTTAAAATCCTTACATTTTGCAGTTGAAAAAAATAGGCTTTCAGTAAGCACTTTCCTTCTCTGGTTTGCCATTTGTATTTTCTAGTTTGTGTCATTACATTTCTAACAAATCTACTATCTGCGGAATAGTGTAAAACATTTGTACTAGTATGACTTCCTTTATTTGTCGTTTTCTTGCTTTTTTTTGCTTCCTTTTCTTGTTTTCGTCCACTATCCTTTTTATCTCTTCCACCAGAGGATATTCTCTTCCATCAACCCATCATCCATCCTTTGACTGAGATATGTTCTCCCATCATCCATACATCCATGTGAGCTCTGTTGTTTCTTGTAGGCACCATTTTTAAATTTACCCTGAATGTGTGCCTTTTCTGGAGCCTCTGGCCTCTAAAAAGATCAGATCACCATCTCTGTACTTCTCTTCCAACCCTGACCAAACCAGTCTGATCTAATACACTGCACAGGATGTATAGGAACTATCGCTGTCCATCAACTATCACCCAAGCCTGAAGGCCATTCTTGAAAAGACCAGGAGTGTGCAATCAAAGTAGATATGTATATGTAATCCAGTAAAGTTAACAAAAGCTAAGACTTGCAGCTTGTAGAATCAGAGTACAGGGACAGCTGAGTGCCCATGTACACTCACCAGAATTTGGTAGCTGTGTGGTGCATACTCTGCACTACAGGACGTGGCTCCATAGAGTCATCAACAATACCTATACCACTGGTATATACTGCAATCCATAACAGTGGGCAATTGGATTAGCTGTTTTTTTATAGTCCAACATAACTGCCAATAGATAGCTTGTCATTACCATCACCCCCACCCCCACCGCCACTGAAACAGGGCAAACTATTTGCTTTGCTTATTTTTTCAGACTACTCCTTTTCTTTCTTTACTACAGTATCTTGCAGCTAGCTGTCTAAATGCTTAATCACACATGTAAGGCCCTGCTTACTCTTCCTGGGCTTGTCTACTGCTCCCTATAATTCTTCTCTTCCCCCTCCCAGCTTCTATTTTACACTGTTCAACTCATACAGCTTTCTCTGGAAAACCTATTAGCTTTTGCCATAGCTAAAGCTTACTGATTGTTTTTTCTCAGCACTGTTAATTAGCTGATTCAGTGGTTGAGCTCCTTTCCATTTACCCTCACTAGGCTTGGGCTCACTCCAATCCCCCACCCTACCCCAAATTCCCAACCGCATTCCCTACACTACATTTAAAATATCCCAACTCCACCTCTACACTTCCTCCAACCTACCTCTGCAGCAAAACAATAGAAACATAACTGAATCACAGTTAACCTACAATTAGCATGTTTGACTTGTTTATGTAAAGTGCTGTACTCAGCTTGCCCTTTTAGAATTAATACTGCTGTAACTAGAACTACTCTTGCCCAGTAATATTTTATACTACAAACTAATATCTCCAGCAAAATCTAAGTTACATGTTATAAAGAATGGCTCTGACTCAAACTCTATTAGTGTGCCTCCTCAGCATATTAGTACCCTACCAGCTAGCATAGCTCCCAAGTAAATGTAATTAATAGTCCTATAAACCCATACTCACTACATTAACAGTTACTAAGTTTATCAATCACCACAGCACCCACACAGTACCAACAAGCCTTCTTAGATTTTTTCAATTACCAGTATCTTAAATCTATATATGTTACCATACAAAATCCAGTAGAAACTAAAGAGTGCATGTGATTGGCTACATACTTTCCTTCATAAAATTTCCACCCCCCCCCAAAAAAAAGAGTGGAGACATTCACCCAAACCATGGCCCCACACAACAGCAACCCCTCCACACTAACAACATGGTATTAAATGAACAATTCTCTGTTCTTCTCCAATCACCCAATTCTAGCCTTCTCTTCCTAAATATTAATCATTGAAAGTATATGAAATAAAATCCAAGACATGCATGCTTGTATTGTACATACTACCCAGATGTAAACATAGCTATGGAAAAGTGGATGAAAAAAGACATAAATGACAATGAAAGTACCCCGCTTAGTTTCAGTATAATTAGGCTTGACAGGAAAAATAAGTGTGCATGTGGCATAGCCATCATCTACAAGAATTCCTTAAATATAACCACATATGCACAGGAGATACCACAGTTTAATAATGCAAAAGTCCTTGCATCACATCTCAAAATCATCATCATCATCATCATCTTTTGGCTGTTCCCATTAGGGATCGACACAGTGGATCATCTGTTTCCATTTCTTCCTGTCCTCTGCATCTTGCTCTTTCACACCAACCACCTGCATGTCCTCTCTCACCACATCCATAAACCTTATCTTAGGCCTTCCTCTTTTCTGGTTACCTGGTAGCTTCATCCTTAGCATCCTTTTCCCAATTTACTCAGAATCCCTCCTCAGCACATGTCCAAACCAAGGTAATCTTGTCTCTCTGGCTTTGTCTCCAAACCTTCCAACCTGGGATGACCCTCTAATATACTTATTCCTAATCCTGCCCACCCTCATCACACCCAGTGCAAATCTTAACATCTTTAACTCTGCCACATCCAGCTCTAACTCCTGCCTTTTTGACAGTGCCACTGTCTCCAACCCATATAACATAGCTGGTTTCACTACCCTCTTGTAGACCTTCCCTTTCACTCTTACTGGTACTCGTCTGTCACAAATCACTCCTGACACTCTTCTCCACCCACTCCATCCTGCCTGTACTCTCTTCTTCACCTCTCTTCCACACTAACCATTACTCTGAACTATTGATCCTAAGTATTTAAACTCATCCACCTTCACCACCTCTACTCCTTGCATCCTCACCATTCCTCTATCCTCCCTCTCATTCACACACACATATTCTGTCTTAGTTCTGCTGACCTTCATTCCTCTTCTCTCCAGAGCATATCTCCATCTCTCCAGGGTCTCCTCCACCTGTTCCCTACTCTCACTACAGATCACAATGTCATCTCAAACATTATAGTCCACACATCTCAAAATCAATAATTGGAAAATGTTTTGTTTAGCAGCCATATATATCCTACCAGGCTAAAAGTTTACCACTGTGAAAAATATCCTAAACTGGATATTCCACCATTTACAACATGATGTAATAATACTAGGAAACGTAAATATAGACTGGCAGATTATTAATAGCAACATCCCATCTGATTTTATAAAGCTGTACAGCTTTACATATTTAATTACATCAGTTACTAGAGTCAACAAAAGTACTGGTAGACAGGCAACCTTAGACTGGATTCTTACTTAGAGACCCAATAAAAATAGGGCAGCCAGTAGCCTTCCAGACAGCATAATTTACCATCAACCTACTTACAATCTCAGAAGTTACAGTATCCAAGATAAACATATAATTTACAACTGAGTTTGTAACTTAAAAAACTTTGTCAAGCACTTTTATCAAATCCTTAAAGGAATATAACTGGAACATACTAAAATCTATGTCCTTAGACTCTGCTGTCTCATACTTCAATTAGATATTCATAAAAGTTCTCAAGAACCTTGCCCCAGTGCATACTAATAGGGTCAAATCCAATCATGCACCATGGTTAACTAAAGAAACTAAGAAAGGGATGCTATAGCATAACAAAGCCTGGAAACAGTGGTTTAAAAGTAGAACATAAAATACATTTCAGCTTTTCAGGCAAATAAGGAATAAGACAAAATACCAAAAAAAAAAAAAAAAAAAAAAAAAAACATGACAAGCAAATATATTATAACATCCTTCAAAATAAACATCACAATAACCCAAAACTCTTCTGGACATCCATAAAAAAATTAAATCAATACCAAATTCCTACCCACACCCCTACATCCAACAATAATACTGATTCAATTCTGACACAGTTTAACAGCTTTTTTATACAGACTATAATGTGTCTCACAAACATTAATGCTTCCACCACACTTTCAGTATCAGCAGCCTCTGCTAAATACCCTCAGTTATTGGGGACTTCAGTCCAGTACCTACTTTCACCATTAAAAAACTCCTACATAAGCTAAAACCAAGCACCCTACCTATTGACCAACTCCCCTCACACTACTTAAAAATGGCTGTAGATGCAACTGTTTTATCATTCTCCATATTGATAAATAAATGTAGATCTGAAAAATATGTTCCTTTCATCTGGAAAAAATCCATTATTATACCTTTACACAAAACTGGCACATCTACAGAGTTTAATAACTACAGGCCGATTGCAGTCCACTCCCTTATCAAAAATGCTTGAAAAATGTATTCATGTAAAACCCCTGCATCACCTAAATGCAAAGAATCTGTTCTCAGAAACACAGTGTGGTTTCAGATCCCACCAGAGCACAACCACCACCCTCCCTCACTTCACAAACACAATAAACCAGCAAAGGACGAATGATAACCTGGTGCCAACAGAGCTCCTAGACACATCCAAAGCTTTCAACACTGCATAACATCAACATTTACTTACTGAACTCTCTTCTAAAAGTCTGTCTTGATCCTCCCTTAAATGGTACTTTAGCTATATTTCTGGGAGGCAATAACCTGTCAAATAGCAATAGGACCTACCTTCCTCTCTTGCAGCTATGCTCTCTGTCATATGCTATTACTACTGTCCTCCTATACAGCACTAATATCTTCCAACTTCTCCTACATTATTTTATAACTTACTTCATTGTACCTCTCAAACTCTTTGCAAACCAAAACAATACTAAAATCTCCCTTCCTACACAATTGTATAACTAACTTCATTACATACCTTGAAACAATACTAAAATCTCCCTTCCTACACAATTGTATAACTAACTTCATTACATACCTTGAAACAATACTAAAATCTCCCTTCCTACACAATTGTATAACTAACTTCATTACATACCTTGAAATAATACTAAAATCTCCCTTCCTGCAAAATTGTATAACTAACTTCATTACATACCTTGAAATAATACTAAAATCTCCCTTCCTACACAATTGTATAACTAACTTCATTACATACCTTGAAATAATACTAAAATCTCCCTTCCTGCACAATTGTATAAATAACTTCATTACATACCTTGAAATAATACTAAAATCTCCCTTCCTAAACAATAACTGACATCATTACATACCTTGAAATAATACTAAAATCTCCCTTCCTACACAATTGTATAACTAACTTCATTACATACCTTGAAATAATACTAAAATCACCCTTCCTACACAATTGTATAACTAACTTCATTACATACATTGAAATAATACTAAAATCACCCTTCTTACACAATTGTATAACTACTGTCATTACATACCTTGAAATAATACTATAATCTCCCTTCCTACACAATTGTATAACTAACTTCATTACATACCTTGAAATAATACTAAAATCTCCCTTCCTACACAATTGTATAACTAACTTCATTACATACCTTGAAATAATACTAACATATCCCTTCCTACACAATTGTATAACTCACTTCATTACATACCTTGAAATAATACTAAAATCTCCCTTCCTACAGAATTGTATAACTAACTTCACTACATTCCTAGAAATAATACTAAAATCTCCCTTCCTACACAATTGTATAATGAACTTCATTACATACCTTGAAATAATACTAAAATCTCCCTTCCTACACAGTTGTATAATTAACTTCATTACATACTTTGAAATAAAACTAAAATCTCCCTTCCTACACAATTGTATAACTAACTTCATTACATACCTTGAAATAATACTAAAATCTCCCTTCCTAAACAATTGTATAACTAACTTCATTACATACCTTGAAATAATACTAAAATCTCCCTTCCTACACAATTGTATAACAAACTTCATTACATACCTTAAAATAATACTAACATCTCCCTTCCTACACAGTTGTATAACTAACTTCATTACATACCCAGAAATAATACTAAAATCTCCCTTCCTACAGAATTGTATAACTAACTTCATTACATACCTTGAAATAATACTAAAATCTCCCTTCCTACACAATTGTATAACTAACTTCATTACATACCTTGAAATAATACTAAAATCTCCCTTCCTACACAATTGTATAACTAACTTCATTACATACCTTGAAATAATACTAAAATCTCCCTTCCTACACAATTGTATAACTAACTTCATTACATACCTTGAAACAGTACTAAAATCTCCCTTCCTACACAATTGTATAACTAACTTCATTACATACCTTGAAATAGTACTAAAATCTCCCTTCCTGGACAATTGTATAACTAACTTTATTACATACCTTGAAATAATACTAAAATCTCCCTTCCTACACAATTGTATAACTAACTTCATTACATACCTTGAAACAATACTAAAATCTCCCTTCCTACACAATTATATAACTAACTTCATTACATACCTTGAAACAATACTAAAATCTCCCTTCCTGCACAATTGTATAACTAGCTTCATTACATACCTTGGAATAATACTAAAATCTCCCTTCCTACACAATTGTATAACTAACTTCCTTACATACCTTGAAATCCTTGCAATACATTCTTTACTGAAATGAAAGAACACTAAACTTCTTTACAATAATGTTCCCCTTCTGCAGTATAAATCCATTTACTTTGGCAAGAATTTACAGGTGGAACAATTGTACAGGCTTTTAATTGTTGACGTAAAAACTTTCCTGTATATACCTGTCTTGTAATTATGTTTGCTTTTTCATGTGAAACGTAACTGTTGCTTTCTGACAACTGTCTGAAATTCCCTTGTTAATATAAATGTACTGTGGTGGAGCTTTTCTCCCCAGTCCTCTGCTGTAAATGGGCTCTGCCCAGTTGGACTTTCCTGGTCAAAGAAGACAAACAAACAAACAAACTAATAAATAAATAAATACATGCATACATGCATACATACATACATACAAACATACATACATAAATAAATAAATAAATAAATAAATAAATAAGGTTAGTTGGAAAGTAATAAAGTAAAGAGTACCCTTAAAAGTATCTCTGGGCTTACCACTGAAGAAAAGGCATATAAGAATGCCAAGGCAGAAAATTACAAGGACATTTGCAAGTAATTCTTGCTATTAATTGATGTGCTATAATGTAATTCTTGCTGTGAATTGGTGTGCTATACTGAGTTTTCTGTTGTATATTTTCAATGTTATAACAAAGGTGATTTTGGAAGATCATGCAGTGGGAAGGCACACTTTATAGAGTCAGGCATTTAGAGCCCTAACTTTCTCTGTACAACTTACTCACCTGCTTCCTGTGTTACTTTAAACAGCCAGTAGCTGTGCAAAGAGGCTTTGGTTGGTACTAGGTGGTCTTCTGCTCTGTGTGACTGATAGGTTTATACTAGGTGCCACACTGACCTTCATAGGTAGACTTAAATTGTTTGTTTTAGGCAGATAGAACCTCCAGTAAATCAACTTTAAACCTCACAGGTGCAGTTCCCTCTACACCCCACATTAGTAAGCACCTGAAACTATGGATTTACACTTTCCAACTGTCTCTGTGCCTAACATGGGTGAATTAAGTGCCCTGAGACAATATACCATTGTTTCATGTTTACTGACAACAACTTACTAATTAAACCAGTGGGCACAGTGTGTGAGAAATGTATTTGTACAATGTTATTGGAGGTGAACCTCTCACATGTTGTCATAACAAATAACAAGCAGGCAGACAGTACCACACAATACCACACTAAACAAAGCACATGCAGATAGACAAAACACATAGACTTCCATATACTGTCTCTTAAAAGTAAAAAATCTATACCACAAAGGCTTTGTAAAAGTGACTTAATAAAACAAGTACCCTCAGCAACCTCACAAACACAAAACATATTCAGCACCCACCATGAAAGACATATCAACGACTCACACTGACATAGTTCAAAAGCCCACATCAGTTAATTTCCCTGTCATAAATGCCTCAGTAGTGAGACCCACTAATGGACCGTTGCCCTTATTTTACTAGGAGAGGGTACTAGGCAGTTGCTTATCAGGTGTCATGATCCCCCACATTATGCAAGTACATAAGACCTTGCACCACAAGTACATATATGACACAGTCATGGTATAAATGGCTTTAGATGTACCTCCCTGGACTATATGAAGAGATATGTGATAGAGCTCTTGGAATGTGTATCTGAGGCTAGTATGATCCAAGCCTTGAGCAGCATTTTACTATCACCAAGAATACGGCCACAATATGAACAAAAGATTATTAGGAGGTGAAACATATACATCAGATCAGGAGGAGATGGCAGACAGTCTTAACTGCTTTGCTAGGGATTGCCTTTACTCCCCCCCTCCCCAAGGTTTTTGTATACTGGCTAAATCCTTGTCCACCCTCATACTACCTTTTTTGGGGCAATGTCAGTTTTCTAAAGCTTCCCATATAAAAAAAGCAGAATCCAGATAACATTAAGATATTGTTGCTGAATGATAGTAGACTTAACTAAAAACATCAGTATATGCATCATCACAAGAGACCTGGTTCAAGACTAGTGAAAACAGTCCATCAATGGAGGGTTATGAAACCCATCAAAGATTTTGGCCCACCACATTAGACAAAGGCACTAAAGGTGGCAATGTTTCCATATTCTTAATAAAATATTTGACTCCAGACTTGGAACTTGGAACTCTTCCCAATCTAACTTATTATTAACAACCCCCCCTGACATATTACAGCTAAGTACAGGATCCCTTTTATGTCCCCTTAGCTCACACTACCTACCCAGCTAGTCTGGAGCCCTGTGTACTAAGCCAAACAGCTTTTCCTAGGAGACGTTACCAATCCTTTCCATGTCACAGCATATCCTTCTGGATACAGAACATATTTAGAGTTAAAGATGTATGGAATTTCTGGACTTTATCAGTACAAACTCCCTTGACCAGTTACTCTGCACCCAGCTAGAGGTTACAAAATACTGGATTTGATCCTTACCAGTATGGGTTAGCTTTGATCCCCAGAAATTGTGACTTTTTCCATGCTCAAATCAGACCATAAATCAGTCACATTCAGAATAAGACTGAAGACTGAAGCAACTTCTAATACCTCTGTATTTAGAGATTATGAAAAGGCTAATCTACTACAACTGTGTAAAGACCTGGCTCAATTCAAAATATGTTTCCATCTTATTGTAAGGAATCCTTTACTGCCAAATTCTATGTATATGTAAATAGCTGCATAGACGTATCTGTCCCGCTCAGAAATAAATACATACCAAATTCAAAAATAAACCTCTGTGGTGAAATCTTAATATAAACAGGCTCTACAATTAAAAAAAAACCTCAGTGCATTCAAAAGTAAAATTAACTCTCAAGATGCCAAACAAATCTGTTGCTAAACTAATAAAGGAACTTCACACCCTGATCAAATCAAGCAAAGACCGATATGAGCTAAAAATAGCCACCTAGTTGAAAGATAACTACAAAGCCGTTTTTATTATATTGGAAACTTCTGAAAAATGCCCAGTGTTGTGCAGAGCTGACAGTAAATAATATCACATACTTGGACCCAGAGGACATTGCCAATGTACTGTCAGAAAAATGTAGCACAAGCTTCACCCTCTCTACCCTCCACTACTCTTTGAGCAGTAATCTGCATCTAGCCATTTCAAATCTCTCAATAACAAGTCCATAAGGTGATGCTTAAGACCAACAACACTACTTCTGTTGGATCAAACAACTTACTAGGCTGCCTACTGGTCCACTTCAAAAATAAATCATCAAATATTCTACAGAGGCCATTCAATATCATTCTGAAAACAGGCTTTGTGCCCAATGAATGAAGTACACCAGCAGTCACTTCCTTGCACAAAGGTACAGCTTCAGTAGACCCAGGTAATTACAGACATATAAGACAACCAACCTCATCTCTAAGGCTATGGAAATGATTATTATTGAATTAATAAATCAGGATACAGGTAACCTACAGACTCTTGCACCAAATTTGCCTGGATTTGTCAAGGGCAGATCACATCTGTTTAATCTCATCAACTTCTTCGGAAAGGATACTGTAGCAACAGATGAGTGCAAATCAGCACACATAACATAGCAAGAACTCACAAACACATTCAATACCGTACCATACTCAGGTATCATAGATATACTCTCTGGGCTGAAAGTAAATCCCTGTGTAACTCACTGGATAAGAATTAAGCTCACAAAAGGAACCCAGGAAATAAGGGGTGGGTGGTGCTACCTCTGCCATAAAATCTACACTGGAGGTGTACTGCAGGGTTCAGTTATTGAGCTAGTCATCTTGGGAGGTCATAGCTAATGTTAAGGCTTGTGGCTGACCATGTATGCAGAACACTACAAATTTGGTGCATTATAAACTCACCAGAGGACACCATTATCTTCCAAGAGGGCCTGTCCCACATAAATTGCTGATCTGAAACCTATGGACTAAAAGTAAATGCTGAGAAATGTATAGTTGTAACCTTCAGCAAGAGTGACTCCCCTTGCAATTATCACATTTACAGAAAACACCTGAAAATTGATCTCCTAGTCAGGGATGTGGAAACCTATGTCAGCGATAAACTGTTCTTTGATCCCCACATATGCACTATTGTGAAAAGGTTCCATTTATCACACAGCTTATATCTAAAGGTATGGTGTCCAGGTTCAGGGATATAATCATTTCACTGTACTTGGGACTGTCTCAAAGCATTGTCTCTCCTCTCAATATCATACAAACCACTGTAAGGCTGCCTCTGACTTGTATATAAAGGTCCCGATCATGTCAGAGCTATTGAACTTTCACAAGGCCAATGGTGGCATAACCACCCTATTAAGGGATCTCAATCTCTTCTGAAATATAAACAGAACATGTTGGAGGGATAGGTATGTCATTATCACCATCATCTCTCATGGTGTCATGTAAACTATTGACATCTTTCTCAGTTCAGCACCAGTCTCCTAACTACTTTGACAGTCATACCTGACTGTTGCAGGTCTTCTCTCAAAACAATCCATCTGTCTTTGCTGGACACCCATGTTTCCTCTTGCTTTCTTCCTGAATGTTCCATATCTTCTTCATCAAATTGTCATCTGCTTTCCGGATTATAGGTTCATGGGTTCTTAAGTAAGGCTAACTGCCCTTGAGGCTTAATTTAAGCTTAGCTAATTTTCCTTTTTGTGTTCAAATTACCCTATCTCATTTGGTTATAGATTGGCGCAACCCATCTCATGGCCGATAAATATATATTACCCCTAATGAGAATAACTGAGATCATACCACATATAATTTGAGGGGACAAATGCATGGGATAAAGCATTTAGGCATTGTCTCTGTCCATGTACATGTACATGGGGCAGTCATGTTGCACATGTTCTGTTTCCCATCCATAGAGCCAAGTTGTGCATGAATATTGGCATGAAAGGATTTTGCTTTATGTGGATGGGGAGTCTGTTCCATATAGCAGTATCCTCTGTGAGATATACCTGTCCCCCCAAACTTTTCTGTTGATGTTGCATAGATAAATGATTTCTAATGCCATTTGTCATACTGATGTGCAATACATACATCAATACTGGGTAGCAGGTTGCCTTGTATGTCTGACATAGGTCACTCTCAGCAGTCTGCAGAATACTGAGTATAGTGACAGGGCTTTAAAGAGCTCCTATTACGTAGTCGAACTTTTACAAGTTTGAACGCTATATGGTGGAAACCATATGTTCGAACTTGTAAAAGTTCGACTACATAAAAAAAATAAATAAAAGAAAAAACATAACTAGCTGTTGTAAGCAGGGTGGCAAGCCCCCCCTGCACCCCCCACACCCCCTGCTCTTTAAATATACCAACTCCAACATCACACTAAAGTGTGGAAAGGGAAGATTTCCCTTTACCCCCCCCCCCGCTTACAACAGTTAGTTTTTTTTTTTTGTTTTTTTACATGTTCGATGTTTTGAAACTTCGAACATAAGGGTTTGACTATATTATGTTCAAAGTTTCAAAACTTCAAGTCACATAATAGGAACCTGGCTTTAAGTTGGTCCATTTAAAGACATATTGTTTAGGACTTATATCCTTTTTTTTTTGTTTTTACTCAAATGATTTTTATTTTGATAAAATGAGACAAAAAGTAATACATTCATAACATTCAATAACTATTTACAGTATTTACATTCAGCCTGACAAAAAGGATTCAGATAAAACATTTGTAGTTAAATAATAAGTTAATATGTAAACCATGATAGCTAGGAAGAGTTTGATTCCATCTGTAGGGTATTAATCAAAATCAAAACTTTCCTCCATGGACTATTAACCAATGGTTTAGGAAAAGTTCTTAACTTTTTAGTTCTTTTCTCCATTAGTATGCATTTCTTCAGTGATGATAGGAGTTCCTCCATTGTGGGTGCTACATTAGAGTTCCATCTTCTAGTTATACATTTTCTGGCTATTGGTAACATTGTCCTCAACAAATACAGGTCATCCTTCTTCATATTATTACTATTAACAACATTCAATAAAATTAAAGATTTTGTCAAAACAAATATATCAGTATAGATAGCTTGAAGAAATTTGTTAATTTCATTCCGATATGGTTTAATATTATTACAGTCGTAAAAAATATGAGACCAGTCAGCATTAGTAGACAGATGACATCTCCAACATACCTTGCTGTTTGAAGGGTTCATTTCTGAGAGTTTTGCAGGTGACAAAAAGGATCTGTGTAGAAATTTCCAATGAATTTCCAATGAAAAATCCTCCGGAATTGTGAGTAAGAAGTTAATTTAACTGAAAATAAAATGTTTGTTTTATCTTCCATTGATAATGATACTTGTAACCCTTTAGTTATATATTGCCAGTAAGAATCTTTAGGAGCTGTCTTATAGACAATTAAAGTGTTATATAGATATGATAATTCATTCTTAACATTGATATTATTATGCAGAATTCCAAAAATTCAGTTTATAATTTTTGGTATGGTTTTCAAAGATGAGTTATGTATTATTCTACACAGATCCATAGTGTATTCTGTGACACTCTGAAGAACCAGCCAGTCATTGGGGGATAGGCCATAGGTTGACGATATGCTCTGTGTGTTTAAAGCTTGTTGGTTTTCAATACATTGCAACCAACAAAATAGGTTATTATTTTCCCATAAACCAAAAATATCTCTATGTGTTTTATCAGGGAAATTCCTTGTAATAGTAAATGGTATTAAAAATCTATGCCACAGTTTTATATCTAAATTTGTGTTAATTAATTTTCTAAACACATCAAAAATATTGTTTATTAGTGTTAGTTTAGTTATTTTTTTGTACTATACTGTAAAGTTAAACTTAAATAGTGCCATATCTTTTTATCTTTGTCAGTTACCAAAGCATTCTTTGATAAATAATGTTCATTCATTAGTATAATGGAGTATAACTGTTTCCAATTGGAAGAGTATCTAGGATTTATCCAATTCATCACTATTTTAATTATAGATGCCTTTATATAAGATTCAATCTCTGAGAATTTTAACCCCCCTTGTTCCCGTTTTCTGATATGATGAGATTATGCAACTCTATTTCTTTTGGGGGTACCATAGGAATTTTATCAGAGTTGAAGTGATTTCTTTAAGGATTTTCATTCCTGGAGGAAGTATAAGGGCTTGTGCTGTATATAATATTTTAGGTAACAAAACCATTTTTATCACTTGTAACCTATCATCAAATGTTATAAACAAATTATTCCATTTGCTTATTAATGTCTTGATTAAGTCTATGGCTTTAACATAATTAAGCTATAAGGTTTCATCTATATTCTTGCCTAGAACTATTCCTAAATAGTCTAGAGTTGAAACTTGGTTTCCAATAATATGATTAACTGGAACCTGTATGTTCTTTTTTTATTTAAAAATAAATATTTTGATTTAGATTTGTTGAAGGAGAGGCCTGAGATTTTTTGGAAATTTGTTGTTACTATAACCACTTCACCTAACACTTCTTAGAGTTGGGTAAGGTAAGTAAGACATCAT